>NC_056747.1:450527858-450570358 GCF_019279795.1 Protopterus annectens
AAAGGAAGATCAACAAATCTCTAGGCTGTGTGCATTTAATATGGTATTTGGATTTGGTATCTTGTCTTCACTGGATGTGTTTTAGAGAGGAGAGGTGTTGTGTACACAGCCAAAGGCTTGGAAGGTGGTATATACTTAACTGATTATTTATTTTTGAGGGATCAGACACCAGAAGAGCCTACAAACTAAGTCTGATGTTTATAAGCATTAAGGTGCCTGCACATAGGATCATTTGGCTATGCTTTGGAAATATGCTTATAGACATCAGACTTGGTCTTAAGCTTTGTGTTGCCAAAGTATAGCCTAACAATTCATCCTAAGGAGCCATTTGCATATATCCCATGGGTGTCCACTACATGATGTTTAATGTATTACACAGTGAAGACTATATGTTAGCTGGGTCTTTCTTGGAATTTTTACTGAATGATTTTTCTGTGTGACCTTTTTAGCCTTTGGTATGTGTGTGTGTGTGTGTGTGTATGCAAAAAAAATAAATAAATAAAAAATAATAAATAAATGAATAAGCAATAAGCACAGGAATCTGTCTAGTTCCAACCTCACCCCCATGAGTATTGAGGATAAAATAAAAAAACAGAGAAACCAGTGGTCTTAAAACTTTGTTGATGAGCTCAGTCACAATTTGTTTGTGTCTTTCGGCTTTTCCCAGTTAGGGGTCGCCACAGCGGAACTCCGGTCCGCTAATGATTGGCAGTAGAGTTTTACGTGCTGGCTTGCCGGGCCTAACGCACAACCTTCAATGAAGGAATGCCCATTCACGCATGTCGTCACACAGAAGACGCTCTAACTGAGAATCGAACGGGCAACATCTAACTGTGAGGCGACAACACTACCGCAGCACCACCACCGCAGTACAATGAGCTCATGAGCTCAGTCACAATAATTTTCAAAATTCATGAAACCCAGGTAGTGTTCCAAAGCAACAAGCCTTTATCCGTCACAAACAAGTGATCATTAGTAACAACAAATAAGAAATATTTTAACAGTGTTAAATATATCAGCTTTTATATACTTCGAAGTTGGTGTGGAAAATATATGTATTGTTTAATTTTAAATCAGTCTATTCATGGCAAATTACATAAACAGGGCTGTAAAAGTGCAATTTAGGACAGCAAGTACCAACCCCCACACACTACTACTGATTAGATCAAACTAAATCCTAGTTAACACACACACACACACACACACACACACACACACACACACACACACACACACACACACACACACACACACACACACACACACACACACACACACACACACACACAGGCACACACACACATACACACACACACACACACACACACACACACACACACACACACACACACACACACACACACACACACACACACACACACACACACACACACACACACACAGTAAGATTGCCAGGTAGTGCTCTTAAGGTGGATGACATCAGCAGGCCTTGTAGAGAGAGTTTAGAGGCCAGCACACACACACACACACACACACACACACACACACACACATAGCCCCTGTGTGCACACACACACACACACACACACACACACACACACACACACACACACACACACACAAACACACACACACACACACACACACACACACACACACACACACACACATACACACACACACACACACACACACACACACACACACACACACACACACACACACACACACACACACACACACACACACACACATCTATCTATCTATCTATCTATCTATCTATCTATCTATCTATATATCTATCTATCTATCACTACACAAACAACTCAATGTATGACCATTAAAGCAATCAGCAGGATGCACATAAATACTATTGACAAACATAAAAGATATACAGCACCCACAAAGAAGCTGTAATTAACTTTTAATATACAAACTGCACTCTATGGAACAAAAACACAAACGAGGTTTCCCCCCTCAAAGAGCACCTTTTAAATAATAACAAATTAGACATAATATAAAAACATTGGATAAGAATTGATATAAAGTATATGATAATCATTTAATATTTAGAGAAATTGTATATAGTTTGTAGAGAAATTAAAGGTAAGTTAGTCTAATACAAACAGGAAGTACAATATGAAGTGAGATTAAGAAAGGCTTATATATTTAGAGAGAAAGTCAGGAAAGAGAATTAGATAGCAACAAGGAAGTAAGCAAAAAAGGGAGCGTAAGGTGGCATAAAAAATGAGAAAGTACTTGCTCACATTTGTTAGTTTATTATATGGATCATATTTTTTGTTCATAGTTTATTATGTGGAGATGTTTCTTGGATGATGTGAGGGTTTTTTGGGATGGTGAGGTGGATGAGTTCACATCATTTCAACATTATCTTAGTGACAATGACATGAAACTTAAATTTACAGCCAAATATAATTTGTTTAATGCTGATTTTTTGGATGTTTTAGTGATAAAATTGTTGGGTGCCACTATTGATACCACTTTGTAAAATGAGTCTTATAGCAAAAATAATTTATCGCATGCATCTAGTTGACATCCACCTTTTATAACTAAAAATGTATCTTAATCACAGATGTTAAGGGTTAGATGCATTTGTAGTAATGGCCAAGAATGGAATCCACAGGCTTCTGATATTTGTAATAGATTTTTTAAGAGGGGATACAATTGTGCCAATGCTTTTAATGATAAAAGTAAATTAGGTACTCAAACAAGACATTTGTTGCAGTACAGGGAGCAAAAGAAGACTAATGGTTCTGAATGTTTGAGGTTTGTTACTACTTATGATTATAATGTATTTAAAATTGGGGATGTTATTGATAAATATTGGCCCATATTAAGAGGTGACAAGTTTTATAGTAACATAGTCCCGCAGAGATGCTGTTGCTAATATACAAGGAGAAAAACTATTTCTAATCATCAGTCAGTTTTTAAAGATCCATATGTTGAAATTTCTAGCCAAGTTTGTTTGGTTATGAAACCTTTTGGATGTTACCCTTTTAGCAAATGTGTTTTTTGTAAACATGTTATAAAAACTGGTTTACTATCACATGTTCAATCGTCTTTTAGACGAAAGTGACAATTGCCAACACAAAGTGTCAAAAATTGGAACACCGACCAACCAAAATAGTGAACTGAGCATTTCAGCAATGTTGAATGTCGACTTTGCTGACATGCTCACATCTGCCCAAATCTAACAACACTGTTTGCAGGGGGGAAAAACTTCTGCACCCCGCCATGTGGGGGACTGCTCCCCCCACCCCCTTACATATATATACAAATTCCGAGATCGCACTACAGTGAGGGTAAGGGTACATTTCCCCATACCCACTGTAGTGCAATCTGCACTGCAATGTTGGAGCTGACAGCAGCAGCCATTCGCTCTTGCCAGCTTCAACAATGTGGTGATCGCCTTATCGGTTCTGCTAAATGTGTTTTGCACATATTCCATTCATCTAAAAGACAATCGAACATGTGATAATTAACCTTAAAAACCAAGTCATTCTCTTCCATTAATACACTAATACACATAGGGATTTTGATATTCATGAATTTATTACAAGTTCGGCTGAATCGGTTATTTATTTATCTACCTATAAATATGAGGCTTTTTATGTTGGAGAGACATCTGAAATGTTTAAACAACATTTATCTACTCATTTGATTGATTTGAGATGTCATAGGGGACATGGTGCATTAGTGCAACACCAACAATCCCATAGGAAAGCTATTTTTGGCTTTATATGGATTGACAAGATTAACTCCAGTTCGCCTAATAGAAACAATAAGTTGAGATTGTTGCTTATTAAAGAAAGAAGGTAGATTATACATTTGGGTGCCATCTATAGTATATATAGGCTTAAATTAATTAGTATAAAAATGTAATATAGTGTATAAAAATGTCATATTTTATGTATTAAATTTAGACTTTAAGTTTCTATTACTACTAACGTTTTTTAATGAATGCATTAGTATAGTATATATACAGTGCTATGTATAGGAAATATACTGCTTCTTACTCTAAATTTTTGGCAAATGATGTCAAGTAATTTTGTTCTTTGCAATAGATGTCATCATGCGTATAAATGAACTGTTTTTTATGTTTTATTTGCATGCAATATTTTGTTTTGCCACTCGATGCCACTATATTTAGGAATAGTTTTTTTGTATTTGTGTATAAATATATTTTTTACATATTATATTCATTGGTCATATATTTAGTGATTCTACAAATTTTTCACAGTTTGTGAACTGAATTTTATTTGAAAAAAATTTCTTACAGAAAGGTTATATAGTTGAGTATGTCATAGAGTGCAATTTGACACTGAAGTAGTTCCTCTTTGAGGAGGGAAACCTGGTTTGTGTTTTTGTGTTTCATGGAGCATGCTTTGTATATTAAAAGTTAACTACAGGTTCTGTTTGGTGCTTTATTACTTTATATCTTTTGTGTTTATATATATATATATATATATATATATATATATATATATATATATATATATATATATATATATATATATGTATGTATGTATATATATAAAACAATACCCATTTTTGACCAAGGTGGCCCACTGGACAAACAGTTCCTTTTCGGGGGCAATATCTTTGTCTAATACTAAGGTCACAAATTAAAGGAGGGTGAAAGAAATCAGACTCTGTATCACAAGAATTACAGCTCACAACCTTAACCCTCTGTGCCAACTACTAGATTTACATGCATATGAGTATACTTTAAATAATCTAAACACCCAAATATTGACATTGCTAATATTGACCCAAAAATCGAAAAAAAAATCAGCACATCATTGCACATTTTCTGAGAGAAAACTTTGGAGCATGCAAAAAAAAACCAGGGTGTTTTTATTTATTTATTTACTTTTATTTATTATTTGTTGACTGAGCTAATCCCACTAGACTAGTTGTTTTTTTTTTCAGGGGAGACATGCGGTGACATTTATACTACTTGGAAAAATTTTACCAGGGCATCAGGGAACTTCCCCAACTTGTCATTGCTGTGAGTGGGAACCATTTTGCAAGACCACTTCCTGTTTCTGTTCCAGGTGCAGAAATGGCCCAGAAAAACAGGGCACTAGATGGAGAGACCGAAGGAAATAATTGAGTAGTGAAAAAATGAAGGAGAAAGCAAATATTGAGACCAGAGAATGTGTGCAAATTTTGAGGAAATATTTTAAAGAAACCTGTTTGAAGGAGATTAGTCAGCAAATGACAGATGTATAATTACAACCCTCCAGTCAGGAGGGTTGCAGGATGATTTAGTTAAAGAAATGGTTGTGCAGACTGAGCCAGAAAATAAAGGAGATGTTTCTTGGAGTGACATTATGGAGAAAATTCAAAAGGATGATGCAGAGATAATCCTGAAGAATAGTGGTGAGATGGAAAAGAAAACATATGCAGAGAAAGTAACAGAAGGCAAAAGTAGAGTAGCAGAAAAGAAGGCAGAAGAAAATGAAAAATGGAAGTATGTGGTAAGGATTCAAAGTAAAGAAGACAAAGAAATGGACAGGTATGAAGTGTATGACAATTTAATAGCTCTTTTGGTTAAAAAGCACACTGGGTCAGAGCATTTATTCTTATTAAAACAGATACATTTTGTGACATATTTGAAACTGTTTTTTCAATGGAGATTTTTCTTGGAGAATATGAAAAAAGAAAGACTGCAACCCATGGAATATGTATGTAATAAAAGCATTTAACACATTAACAAAAAGAAGATTAATTTTACATTTTGAACAGAAGTAGAAAGAGGGACTTTGAATGGACATTTGAAAGCTTTATGTAAAGAAGTTCTGGACAATGCAAAAGTTTAAAATTAGATGAGAAAAAATAATAAAGAAGACATGCAAGCAGGTTCTGAAATAAGTGATAAAGAAGACATAAACTGGGAGGTAGTAAAATAAAGAAATCTATTGGTAAAAGGGTAAAAGACAGAAAAAGAAAATTTAAAGGGATAAGTACAAAAGAAAAAAGAAAGGAAATGGATGAAAAATTTTATTTTTATTTATTTTTTATTTATTTTACATTTGTTGACCGGGCTAGTCTAGCTGGACATACATCCGTTTTCAGTAGAGGCCCGGGGAGAAAAGCTCCAACACTAGCAGTAAACAAAAAATATTAACAAAACAACGATATGAATGAAAAAGTACAAAGTACAAAGGTAGCCTTGTTTAAAAACAAATGACTAAAACAGACAGTTATATAGATATGCATCATATCCAGTTAGTCTAACAAAAACAGATATGCAAAACACAAAGATAGAATTGAATGAGACAAAGAATTTATAGTATAACCTATTTCTAAGATGTAAAATGTCAAAATATTGAAAGTCATTATTTAGAGGCATAGTCAGGGGAGGGGAGGAAAGTTAGGAGTAGCGGAGAAGCAATTTCAGTCGGGGTTAGCACAAGGACAAAGCCACTGAGTTTTAAGATGTTCTTTGATATGTTTTTTGAAAAGAGAGGTAGAGTTTTGGTTTGATATTTCATGAGGGAGTTGATTCCAGGTTTTTCCTGCAGTATTTGAAAATAGTGAGTCCCCAGCTTTATTGTAAGATTTAGTCAAGGATACTAGGAGTTTATTAGCAGAGCGTAGAGTAGCTAGGTTTTTATAGGGTGAAATCAATTTAGTAAGGCTAGGTATTATCAGGGTAGAAAAGGGTCTTATGAATGATAAGTAACTGTTGATAGAGTAGGTGGTTATTCAGTTCTAACCAATCTAGTTGTTTGAGGTTAAGACAGTGGTGAATTCTGAGCGGAGTAGCAGTACTGAATCTAGCTATACTATTGTAACAGGTAGAGAGTTTGGTAATGTTATTTTTAGATAATTTAGTATATATAGCAGAGGCATAGAAAAGGGTGGAGATAAGGTGGGTCTGGGCAATGTTTTTTCTAGCTAATGGGGTAAGGAAGGGTTTAATTCTATAGAGAGTACCAATTTTGTTGTTAACAGCTTTAATGGTGGTGTTAATATGGTCATCAAAATTAAGATGGTTGTCAATAGTTACACCTAATAGGCGAGTGGTCATATCTGGGTTAATATTGGTAGCATTATTAGAGGATATAGTGAAGAATGGTGTGGGAGATTTGTGAGTAGGAGTAAAGAGAAGTAGTTTTGTTTTTTTGGGATTAAGAAGGAGGCATTGTTGCATAAACCATTTTTCTACATTTTGGAAAACCGTTTGGGTGAGGGACTGGAGGGAGAGAACATTTTTTGCAGTGCAGATTAAAGTTGAGTCATCAGCATATTGAATGCAGGTGGCTTGAGGTATGTTCAAGTGTAGGTCATTGATAAATAATGAAAAAAGAAGGGGACCTAAGATTGAGCCTTGTGGAACACCAATATTTACTGGGTGTAAAGAAGATAGGTTATTGTCCCAAAGCACTGCTTGTTGCCTGTTTTGGAGATAACTCCTAAACCATTGAAGTGCTTGTGAGTCAAGAGAATAGAGATGTAGTTTGTCAAGAAGTATATTATGGTTAACCATATCAAAGGCTTTTGACAGGTCTATGAACAGTGCGGAGGAGAAGAGGTTATTATTCCGATTATTGTTTATAGAGTCAGTGAAGGAAAGAAGGGCAGTTGTAGTGCTGTGGAAAGGTCTGAAGCCATGTTGACAGTTGGCTAGAAGTTTATTTTGTAGAAGGTAGTTGAGAATTTGTTTGTGTATGCATTTTCCATTATCTTTGATAATGGAGAGTAAAACAATAGGGCGAAAGTTTGAAAGCTCAGTAGAAGAGCCCCCTTTATGTAGAGGAATTATGTGAGATATTTTCCATAAGGTAGGGATTTTTCCTTCAGAGATAGTCCTGTTAATAAGTATGGATATGGGGTAGGCTATAGCTTTGCAGCAATTTGTAGGTATTCAGATGGGAGTTGGTCAGCAGATGGGGTACAAGGTTTAAGTTTTTTGAGAAGCTTAAAAATATGAGATGTAGCGACAGGTTGAATATGAAAGGTATTAGATGAGGTTTTAGAGGTATTTGGTAAGGAAGCAGTAGGTGTGGGTAATGAATTAGCTAGGGTTTGAATGGCTTCTGTAAAATAATTGTTAAAGGCATCTGGGATCTGGGTGGAATTGTTGAGGTTGAAGCCTGAAGGGTAGGAGTAGTTGAATGTCCTGGTTTAAGAAGTTTATTAATACCAGACCAGAATTTTTGAGGGGTTTGTTGACTGGTCTGTTGAAGGTGAAGATAAAATTCCTTTTTGTCTCTAAGAGTATCTTTCTTGGTGGCATTTCTTAATTGTTTAAAGAGGAGGTGATCAGATGGACATTTGGCAGCTCTCCATTTGGCCCATATTTTATTTCTTAGGATCATTTTTTGCTTAGTTTGTTGAGTTAGCCATGGGGCAGATTTGGATCTAATCCTAGTAGAGCAAAAAGGAGCGTGATAGTCTAGGATTTTTAGAAAGTTGGTGTTAAAGTAGGTCACTGCCTCATCAAGTGCAAGGTGAGTCAGTGGAGACCAGTCACATGCTTGCAATTCATTCAGGAAATTATCAGGGTTGAAGAATTTTTTTGAGCGGGATGTGTTGAGTTTATGGGTAGTTGATGTGCAATTTTTGTCTAATGACATATGTAAGCATATGGTCACTAATATTGTCAGGAAGGGTTCCAGGAGTATAAATGCTAGGGTGGTTATTAATAAGGATCCAGTCAAGAGTTGTTTCTTTCCTATTTGGTTTATGGATTCTAGTTGGAGTGGTTATTAATTGAGAGAATCCATAGAGATTTATGTGGTTAGTAGGGTGCTGGGATGAACAGGTTATCCAGTCAATGTTAAAGTCACCAAGTATAATGGTTTCTTGAGGTAGTTGGTTAGAAAGTGAACTAAGTAAGTTTTCTAGAATATGAGTATTGTTTCCAGGGGGAAGATATATACAAATTAGGTAGATAGATTTGTTGTTGTTAATTTGGAGTTTGGTAGATAATATTTCAGATTTGGAGTCTAGCGATGGAAGTTCATTATAGAGGGTAACTTGGAGATTAGATTTATAGTAATGGCTATACCTCCTTTCTTCTTTATGCGGTCACGTCTAAGTATGTTATAGCCAGGAGGGTAATTTCCTGGTCTTGTGTAGAGGGTTTTAGCCAGGTTTCTGTAAGACATAGAATATCAAATGAGTGCAAGTCCAGGAGTGAATGTAGGTGGTGTAATTTGTTATTTATACTTCTAATATTAAGGTGAGCTATTCGAAGAGAGTTAGCTGATTTAGTACAGGATGAAGGTGTAGGTGAAGGAGTATTATTTAGGTTAGATTTATTCTTGGTATTGGGACCAGGGTTAGGATGAACATCCCTGTGTAGGAGGAGGTAGTGCTGGGGATAGAATAGGAATTTAAGGATCTTTAGAGAGTTATTAAAATTCTTTTTGTCTAAGTAGAAGGTGACATGAGTTGTTCTGTGGTATTTTGGTAGTAGATAGTGAAAGGTACAGGTTATGTTACTATGATTAAGGGTGTTGAAAAAAGAGGATGGTAAAGTTTGCTGGAGATGAAGATTTTGTTCATGTAAAGTAATGTTTTCAAAGAATGTGATAAAATAAGGTATGGAAAGGGAGGCTATAGTAGTGGTAAAGAATAGGATATATATGAAAAAAGCTTTGTGTGTTGGAGACATGGTAGTGAGTAAGTATCAGATGAATGTAGTTTGTGAGAGAAGGTCAGTTCTAAGAGTAAGTAGAAATGTGCCAACTTACAGAGAAGGGTTTTGAGGGAAAAAAAAAAACAAAACAGAAAAGGCAATATGAGGTAAGAAGAATTTAAAATTAACAGGTAGATACTGGAGATAGCAAGTACAAAGTGTGGTAAGGCAAGGTAAAAGGAGAAATAGATGGAGAGGGAGAAAGTGATAGAGTTAAATAGGTAATGAAAGAGTTGGGAGATTGTTCTAGAGATAGTGTTGTGAGATAGGAGGAGCAAGAGGAGGAGTGAAAAAGAGATACAAGTTAAGGGAGAGGCCTAGTAATTTGAAGGATGGAGATAGGTTAAGGGAAATAGGGAGTGTTGAGTGAGGTATAAGTTAAGGACCTCTAGGGTGGGTGGGAATTGGGGGTAGGAAGGGGAGCGTAGGGGGGCAGAAACCAGTAAGGTGAGAGCAGTGGGAGAAAAACAATCAGTAAGGTAGTAGTCAAGGGCAGGAGGCAGGAGAGAAGACAGATAAGGTTATACTGAGGGTAATGGTAAATAAAAGGATGAGAGAACAATTCAGGGAGAGATTAAAGGGACGCCTAGAAGAGGTGGAGGTAGTGAAGGAGAGCTAGGTAGAGGATTGAAAGGACTATGGGAAGGAGATATAGACAGGGCTTAGAAGGATGAAAGAAAAAGAATAGTAAGTGAGAAAAGAACAACAAGCATAAAATGATTTCAGTGGGAGGTAGGGAGAGAGATAGAATGGTTTCAGTGGAGGGTAGAGACTAACCCTTAGAGGTCAAAGTCTGGGAATACCTTGGCAAGAGAGCATAGGAGGTGGGAGTAGGGGAAAGGCAAGTAGTGGGAAAGAGAGGTTAGAGGGCTAGTTCAATAAAGGGTGGGGCCTACAGAGACAAGGAGACCATACTATGGTGTAGAGCAGTAGATAGACAGGGGGGAGGTTATGGCTGCTGGCAGAGTCTGGCAGTAGTCTAGTACATCTAACAAGAGTAGTGGACTAGTTAAAACAAAAATGCTGCTTTGATAAAATCAAAAACACTGACATACAATATTTGTTACTGTGGCTTTTGTCCAGGGATAACCCAGGTGGAGAATAACCCAGGCAGGATTTGGTGGGTGGATATTGCAGGTCTTTGGAGTCCAATAGGGTACATCCAGGAGTTGAGAAAAATGAGAATATTAACTTTGACCAGCTGGTAAGAAAAATAAATAAAAATAAATGAGCAGAATGTAATAAATTATAACTAGGTCAAGCAGGTGAGATTATTCATTAGCACTTAATTTAACAGTCTTACAAGATCAAGTTCAACATAAAAAGCATATGCACCAGAAGTTGACAGCTTAAGTTCAGAAATAAAAAATACAAACTCTAGTTTAGGCAGTAATCAGCAGCAGGATTTTAAAAAATAAAACAGCAAAAGCATAGAACAAAACACAGTACAAACACAGTAGCATAATCTAATAAATTATGGGACAACAACTATGCTTAGCTATTAAGATAGGATGACACAAAGTGAGGCAAGTAAAATATAAGTTGAAACCATATCCTTCAACATGATAGAGAGTTCATTATACTATAATAAACAAGAGGAATTCAGGTTCTGGCATCCTAAACCCAGCCTAGATACAAGTCTAGTCGCTGCAATATTATAGTTGGATAGTCGTGAAATAGGTATTGAATTATTGTTGGAAGTATCACCAAGGAAATCAACACAGCTACAAAATTAGAAATACTTTCTAAGCAAAGGTAGTTCACAAAGCTACTTGTACCTTCAGCTCAGGGGATATTACAGTATACTAGTATGGATTAACATAACACAGCTATACATGGCTGGATGGCTCATGCACTACAAAGGCACGTTATCATCTGAAATAGTGTTTGGTAAAAGGATTACTTTAAAGGGTGACAAGGAGGTACCTCCATCAAATCTATGCTTCTAATATATAATAAGGACTATGGTACCACTGTAATCAGCGCACGAGTTCCAAGAAGGAGATCAACAGTGATAAAGCGGGAAAATTACGCTTACAGGTTAACCTGTACCCCAGATAAAAGGCTCATAAACAGCAGCGCTGTGTAAAGTGAAAGTAATTACGACAGAGCTGACACTTTAGGAGAAAAGGAAAAAGAAAAAGCGATAACTACTAACTATACTGGTATTAAAGGGACAGTTTCATTAACAAAACCACTAATCTCCTTTAAAACAGTCAAGCGCTTAAAGGGAGGATATAGACAGTCGTATTTAGACTGCAGGTAGTACGGAGAGGCTAAAAAAGAAAAAAATAATAACTACTAGCTATACTGGTATTGAAGGGACAGATTCTTTAACAAAACCACTAATCGCCTTTAAATCAGCATGCACTTAAAGGGAGTATTTAGACAGTTGTATTTAAACTGCAGGTAGTACGGAGAGGCTGGATTAGGAGAACGCTAACTATTGGCAAGCTCTCCAAGCAAGTGGTTATAAGGTTAGAGGCAATTGAGACTGTAGTAAGGCTACACATAAATCAGGTAAAAAGCTAAAGTTACAGGAGACAGTTATTAACAGTGGAATAAATACTGTTTAACGATCCTAAACAAGCAAACGAGGGTGCAAATAACTTGTTTCTAGCATAGTAGAAGCAGCGGCTAAGGCGCCACAGTTAAGGCGGCAAAGTGGTATGATTTAAGCAAGTACAAGTGTACAGGACATTACGAAATGAAACAAAAAATAAAAAGTAACCACAGCATAAGGCTATATACAACAAAAATAAGGCTTGCAATAATGGTTAAAGTGTTTGACTTACAAACACATGGTACAGTGTTTGATTCTTACCTTTGGCAAGGAAATTGGTTAGGTTTAGAATTGCCTATTAAGAAAGTTAGACTAGTAATTAGCTATGAACTTATGAAATCATCAATCTAAGGAAAAGGGAGAATTAAAATTTTAGAGTGCTTTCTGTAAATGTGAATAGTTATTAAGAATATAGTAAGAAGAATAGGCATTTGGGGTGGTGTAGTACATGTGATATCAATGTAATTATATTAGAAGACAAAAGATTTTTAACAAATAAAGAAAAAAACACAAAAAGAGAAGCTACAGTGAGGAAAGTTAATCTGGAATTTGGGAAATGAGAGATGTTCTGGAACAGCCATATTCTATACAGATACAGTAAAGATATTAGATGTAACTTTAGCAAAAATGGGAGAATATTAACCATTGTCGATTTAAAATAGAAAGAAAAAGAATTATAATATTATAGGCTTATACTAACTGTAAAGAAAGGAAAAGCTTATTCCATCAGAATTTAGACTATGTAGTGAAAAATAAGATTTGGTAAGTTAAAACTTTCAGACAAAAATTCATGGACTTATACAATGGGTATGTACAGAACTGAAACAGATTATTTTATAGTATCAGAAAGTTTAGTTATAGGAAAAGGGAAAGTAGTTGAAACAGGATTTTCTGATCATCTTGTAATATGGATAGAGATAAAAAAACAAGGATATATAAAAATAGGCAAAGGAATAAAAAGTATATATAAGAAAGCATGGGATGAACAAGGAAAGAGATTAGTAATACAGTTATAGAAATACCACACTACTGTGAGAGTATTTTATAAAAATTGGTCTGAATGGTGGATGATATTTAAAATAAAAATATAAAAAATGTTTTATAGTGGCAATATGATGTGAGAAAAGTAGAGAAAGAAAATATAAAAGAGCATGTAACAATGTATTGCAATATTTAGAACATAATGATATAAAGTACTTTAACAAAGAAAAAGAATTATATGGAAGAAATCAAGAAAAAATACAATAATTGTTTATAAGCAAAGATGTTTTTTTACAAGAAAAAGTGAAGTATGACGTTACTTAAGCAGATTATTAAATGAAGATGGTAATGAAAGAAATAAAAATTCAAAAGAAGAAATAGAAAGAGCTCGGGAAAAGATTATGAATAGTGTAGTACAATATGTACAAGAAATGTTTAAAGAAATAAGAAGGTAGTAAAAAAACATAGAAAGTAAAAAGGTTAATAAAAAAAAAGAAAATAAATAGTTGGAAAAAGCGATTTCTTTGAATGAGCTACAGTAGATAATGTATTATGACAAGTAAATATAGATTTTGGTTGCAGGACCAGGATATGAAATGTATAA
This sequence comes from Protopterus annectens, assembly GCF_019279795.1. Taxonomy (NCBI): domain Eukaryota; kingdom Metazoa; phylum Chordata; order Ceratodontiformes; family Protopteridae; genus Protopterus; species Protopterus annectens. The sequence continues at coordinate 450,541,644 of NC_056747.1, forward strand.
AAATTTAAGGGACTGGCAAATTAACATTTTTTAAAGATTTGGAGTGAATGATTAAATGAAGGTTTTGTGTATTAACAATTATGTCATGGAATACTTTCTTATGGAAAAAGGAAGATAGAAGAGAATTAAAAAACGAGACCAATAGCACTGAATCAAAAATATTATATGATTTTCATGAAAATTATACAAAAGAGATTTGAAACTAAAATGGAAAATATTATGAAAGATAGCCCCCCCCGGATTCACGAATCCTCTGTGCAAGACTAAATAAGTCTTACTCAGAAACTGCAGTTGAACGGTATGACATCAGCGTGCCATGCATATTCATGAGGGCACGCTGACTCCACTCCAAGTCTAACACGGACCATGCAGGAAGGCAGGGGGTGTGTCTGACTGCCGAGTAGTCCAAAGGTCCATGCCCCTGCAAGTGTCTGAATTGTGAAATGTCAACACAGATGAGCGAGTCCACTCAAATGTTTATGTACCCAACACTACACTCCCTCACATTGTAAACCCCCAGTACAGTTATAAAAAGTAAAACTTTAAATTTTTTTTTCTAATTCCTGATATAGCTGCCCGTATTTGCACATGTTTGCGCGGGTGTGCCCATTGCTTAGCTGCAGTTAGCAATGTCAACATTGAAGAGCATAATAAGGAATGTATATGCAAATTAAGCCAAATAGCAATAGCGTAGTGGTAGAGCCTTTGCACAAAGAGGAGGTATTCCCGGTTCGAGTCCCACCACTCCCCCTTCCTATTTTATGTTTTAAATTAGTAGATGAAATAATTCCTGACATATATGAATAAAATTTTACTAAAAAGCATTGAAATGGCCTATGTATCAGTGAACAAAATGTATATTTATAAAGGATCCTGACATATAATTGCCCGTAGTTAAGCAACACTTTACCCAGCGCAATATATTTGCCCATAGCTAAATAGCACTTTACTCAGTGCAATAGAGTTGCCTGTAGTTAAGCAGCACTTTACCCAGCGCAATATAGTTGCCCATAGCTAAATAGCACTTTACCCAGCACAATCGGTTTGCACGGAAGTGCGCGCCACGCCAACCAGCGCACAGTAGGGCAACGTGGAGCAACTTAGAGCAAAGTTGCTTAAACACAGCCACACCCCCTAGCCTGTCTGGACAGTAGTAAAATAAAACGCAATGACAAGGTTCGAACCCGGGATACTGTACACCATAATCAAAGTACTGAACCACTAAGCCATGACAGCTTAGGATAAACAGCCACTGTTAACATACATATACCTATAAATGGTAGATTAACCATTGCTAAGCAGGTCTACAGTCAGCTGAGAATTTTCAAAAATGGCCAATCACAAAAAAGTGCAGAAAATGCGGCATATTTAAGCCCCATATGTGGGAATACTCGCCATAACTGATTGTAGCTCCATCTGCAGTTAGAATGGCTGGTGCTGGAGAGGGTACATGCTTTCGAGTGCAACTCTGGGGCATCGAGGAGTCAAAATACATGGTTTGGCTCCTTGTCCACTGTCATGAGACAAGACTCCTGCAGGGCCAGTTCCAAGGGATGGAGTACAAGGCAGAGGCTTGGAACCGGTTAGCTCATGATCTCACCAGTGCCACAGGCGTTCCTCGGACTGGTGAGCAGGTCCGTCACCACCATGCAGACCTGAAGAGATGGAAGCAGGACCTACTGAACCGATGGATACAGGAGGCCCATGGGATGCAAGATGCCCCACTACTGAGTAGGTAGCCATGGAATGCAGTATGTAAGACATGCTAATTTAGTCTATATAATGGATAGGTATGTCTCAATATCCCTTCATTTACTTCACAGCTGCAGGTGTCTGTGCTGCAAATCAGCAAGCCTATGCAGATAGGCTGCTAAGGCTGTGCCACCAGGCAGGTTAGTAATTATTCTGCATGTATTGTTATATAAAATAGGTGAGAGAGCCTGAAAGAAAGTGTTGTAGCCCAATAATACAGCCATAAAATGCCCTGAATAATTCCTCTGCATGTTCTGTTATATAAAATAAGTCTGACAGCCAGAAAAAGAGTGTAGTAACCCATTAAGAAAGGTAAAATCAGTCCGGAATAATATCTCTGCATGTACTGTCATATAAAATAAGTGAGTGAGCCTGAAAAAGAGTGTTGTAACCTATTAATAAAGGTATACTATGTCTTGAATATGTCTTCCGTATGCATTGTAATATCAAATAAAGGAGAGAGCCTGTAGAAAAGTGTGTAATGTAATTAATAAAGGTATAATACTTGGAGTGTGTCTGTGTCACTTACTTTGAAATGTTGTTGTACCCTTGCATTATACAAATAGTACTGTTGTAATAAGTGCTGTCAACCCACAGTTGGGCAGTCCCATATAAAGTGGATGATGGAAGTGCCAGTAGCTGTGAAGCACATATACAGTCCTCAACAGTCAGTTTAATGGCTGGCATGCATAAGTAAATCTGGCACACGAGTAGCTTGTTAATGTGTTCCCCAGAAATGTGAGTGTGCTATGCAAAATGTAGGGTTCTGTAGAAATGTAACTGAAAATGTCACATGAACACATCCAGATATGTAGATATAGAAATATAAATAAAATAAATAAGTATGTAACAGTAACATCTGCATCTTGGACAGTTAGTATGTCAGATATAGGACAGGTATATAATGAACTAGCCAAACCCATTACACAACCTAATGCATGTTGCCAAGTGTAATAATACATGTAGGGGATATACACCTGCAGTCAATAGGAATGCAGTGTAGACTAAAAGTACTTATAAGATGTTAATTGAGGTTTCTTTCTACACCCTACTGTATGTGCATAAACAATGCAATTCCACACCTCAATGGGTATGTCTAATCTCAAAACATTTGTTGGGACATATGTCCTATTGTTCTATAAATATCTGCATTTACTTTGATGCATGTGCCCTATTCAAACACCACAGTGTTGGTGGCCTGTTGCTACCAATCATCCCTGCATGCTGTTGGAATGTCCACTATCGTTCAATATATGCATGTGCTATGCTTGCTGTTCAACTGTTGGAACCTTGGTGTGTTGGGTTAATGTGAATATTACTGCATGCTGTTACAACTAATTTGGAATGCTGTTGTTTATGTTGTAATTAAATACACCTAATCACAGAACGTATGGGAAGGCTGGTCCCAGCGGACCCACCTGTCCCTCCTCAGCTGGCGATTGCACCTGTCACCAGCAGGTCCAGTGCCCAGCCCAGGCTCCCTTCCTCCATTGGTCCTGTGCCACCTTCGGGTGGAAGCACTGCAGGGGATGGGGCTTGTCCCCCCCATCAAAGCATGGGTGGAGAAGGGCCACCTGTCACCCTCCGAAGGGTCTGGGCTGTGGTGTGTAGGGAGATCCAGTGTTCAGTCGCTGATCCCCTACGCCAGCTTGAGGTGAGAGTGGCGCGACTCATGGGTGAGCCTGCCCCTCCTACGCAGCCCCCAGCACAGCCACCCTCGGAGCTGTGAAGGTGCAGTGGTGACTGCCCATTGGTGAGGATCACAGTTCCACTGTTACCATCTGTGGGCTCATGGGCTTGCGATTTCCAAACATCTGACCCCATCAATTGTGTTCACCCACCCCATGTGTCATACTCCGCCCCTGTATGCATCTTGTTTTTCTTGTCTGTTTACCTCCCCAACCTACCTCCCCAAATATACCTACTTCCTCTACCTCACTTTCCACTCTCACCTGAAAAAAAAAAAAAAAAAAAAAAGGGCAATCTGTTCCCACAAAAAAATTATGCCCCATACATAGCTGCCCATTTCGCACACATGTCCGCTGGACATGTAAACTGATAATTATAATTGACAGTACAACAGACTTTGTTGTCCTCACCCCTCTCTCAGGGGTGGAAGGTTTCAAATTTCACTCCAAATTTATTGCATATGCACAGCTGTTGCTGGTAAAGAAATGGGCAGCTATGGACCTTCCCTACAACCGTCCTGCACATCCAGAGCTTGTTTCCTTACTGTCTTTCCCTCTTTGTGCCCCCTTTTTCACCACTTTCCTATCTCCCCATTTTCTTTTCTTTCAAAGAAATGAGCACGGGGTTAGCGGGAGTAAGCACTTTTAAGCAGTAGTAAGTGGGTTTAAGCGAGTGTGTGCATGTGTGCACTTAGCTAAACATCGCGCAAACCCACGCAAACCCGCTTACAACTGCTTAAAAGTGCCTTAGTCACTCTGCATGGCAGGGCCCTTGTTCTGCTGAGCAGAAAAATAAAACACCTCTGTCAGTCTCGAGCCCTGGACACACTAGACTGCATGAAGTACCACTAGGCCACAGTAGATTTACAACATGTTGGTGCTGTAATAAATATATCATGCATTACAATGAGTGAATGTAAAGGGAAAATAGGAATGTCATAACACAAATCTTGTTCTGTGGATCTTTACCAGCAGTTGTTGTGGAATTGCATGACATGACTGTGAAATGAGAACTAGCCATTCTAGCTGGAAATAATGTTACAATAGCACTTTACAAACCCCACATAGTATCAGTTAATTGTCTAATTAGAAAAGAAAGTACATACTCCCATGTGTCTTGTGTAAGCATGTGGAGGGGTGAGTAAAGTTCTACACTGACAAGTGTGTGTTAGAAGCAGCAACATTCAGGTTTGAGTACAACATGCAAATCACTGGCTACAACCCTAGCTTCAGAGATAAGAAGTATACCAACCTTCTGACTGACACAATGGTGTCCACAGCAAACAAGCATGGGCCCCACTTTGGAAAGCTGAAAGGGCTATGCCTACCTAACCTAGCATTTTATAGCAGTGGCCTGCTATGACAGTGAGTGGTGCAATTACCACACAGCAGGCTGCATGCAATTAGTAAATGGTGGGCACCAATTGGTGCAGAGGCCATCACATGCACATGTGCAGACACCTAGAAAAGCAGGCTGTACTTGCTGTCTACACATGCAATAATCTCATTGCAGCAAGAGAGAGAGAGCGAGAGAGAGAGAGACAGAGACAGAGGCAGAGACACAGACACAGACACAGACACAGACAGACAGACAGACAGAGAAACACAGAAAAAGAAGTAGCAACAGACAGAGAAAAGAAAAAATACATTTCCTTTAAAAACAAATGGAACACAGCAAATACAAATGAAAGGTATGTAACACATATGTATATGCTGGCATGTAGTAGATGTTTATGAAGAGTACTCTACATACTGTGAATCATCCATATGTGGCAGCAGTACATATCTCTATGTATCTGTACATGTGCATAGGGCAAGGGACATACTGCAACTGTTTGTGAAGGGTGTACATGTATACATTGTTCAAGGTTAATTTGTGCATATTTCTATGTAGGTTGTACTGTGTGGAAAAGAAAATAGCATGCAGTGCTGGTATATGACATGTGGTGGTTAAACGCTGTGGGTATGCTCTGTCAGTTTTGCAGTGTTGTAGCCAGTGAGGCCTGCTGAAGCTACATGGGCTGAGGACACCTTCAATGCAGTCTGCACAATACTGTGCAATATTATTGCATCACTGTATATCTCACAACTGTCGCATAAGTGATATTCCCACCATGAATAGTGGACTGTATATGTGCCTATATATACTTTTATATGTACAGTAATGGATGTTTATATGTATGTGTGTATATATATATATATATATATATATATATATATATATATATATATATATATATATATATATATATATATATATATATATATATATATATATATATATATATATAGAGAGGGAGAGAGACATGGGGCATAGTTACTGTGACAGGTGCCTGGCGACCAAGGTATGGACTGAAGCTCAGTGTTGACACTGCAGTGCCATCCCTTCTTGCCAGAACACTGTACCCATTAACTACCACTTAGGTGGTAGTCTACCTAACACCGAAGGTGTGATAAGGGAACATGGGACACAGGTGGATATTAGCCTCCCCTTTGATAATCACAGTGTCACACTGGTCATGTACTCTGTCTACGTGGTACATGTCATCACAAAAGGTGTGTCATCTAGGGAAATATAGGTCAGTGTTCCCCTCTACTTATCACACTTAAAACCCATTGGAGAGTACAATGCCAACTCCAGCAACTGGAAAGGCCACAGACATACCTCACAAAGAGTAATACTGGCCTCAAACAGATGCCTTATGCAGACTGACTCACAAAACCACAGCTACACTGTGTTGCATAGCGCCTACCCAGAGGTGACCTCTGCCTAACATATTGAGCTATGTCACACCCATAGGTGTTGGACATCCTCCACGTAAACATATTACAATTCCTCCCAGATATGCTCTCTAGGGCCCTACACCTTGTAAGCTCACTAAACAGCACATGCTGGAGGGATAGAGTCCTAACTCAGAGATATGCCATACTCCGGAACAAACCACCTATCAATAGCAAACAAAGCTCCTCATTAGCAGTTGTCATAAATACTCCTGATCATTGTTTGGGAGATAGGAAATACACCCCAGCAATTACCTCTGTGGCTCTGGTTGACAGGGGCAAGTGAAATTAAATTACATGTGTGTCAAAGGCCAGGGTAGCGTATGGCTAGGCTGCTGTAGGCCCTAGGGACAATAGCATATTACCTACCCATGACACGAAGCACACACACATATACCTAGTGCAATAATTGCTATGTGTGGTTGACTAAGCGCGATGGTGAATGTGTTGCTGAATGTGTGCAAGGTCTGTAAAGGTGTGATAGCTTAGTGTGAAATTGTTTCTGTCATGGTAGTCTGTGTCCTAGCTGTGATCCCAGCAAATGATGTGTATGCTATTGCTAGGCATAAAAAGCAGTATGGCATACGGTGTGACGTAGTCCCTTGTTGTCAACTGTGGTGTCCCATTGTAGGCTAAAGCAATACATGTATGCTTAGTGAGTGGTACTGCTGGTGAATCCAACTCCCATATGAACTGTAGTACTACCTGAAGTTGTAGGCCTAAACAGTACAGTATGGTGTATGTTCACATTGCTTGGAAACACTGTTTTGTGTCTTCCCTGTAGTCCTCACAGATTACATACCTCAGACATAAGGTTTTCTAAGTAGTGACACACAGTACTGTATAGTACACAGGTAAAGTTCATCTGTGTTGGCATACATTTGTGTGTTGTATGTATGTCTGATGTGTGTGTAATTATGCCTGTACCATGCGCTCAATCATGTCTGTGTTACAGGGTATACGTGTGTATCTAGCAACATGTATAGTCTAGTACAGCAGTATGCCACCTATATCAACAACTGTGCACATATGTTAGGCAGGGGTTTGGCATCAAAGACTACTGTGGTATACTGGTAATACTGTAACTGTACTTTATATTCATTGCAATGGATGACATCTTTCTTCATCCATTAGCTTGATATATACCTCCTGTGGCTAGGTGGTGCATTGTGTCACATACAGTGTGCTATGTACTGTTGTATAGTCTTACATACTGGTTTCACTTTGTTGCTGTGCAGAACATGGTTTAATATATAGAATGTGCCAGGCACTGTCAGGCAGTTGTGGGCTGAGCACTGATATGTGGTATTAAAAGTGTGTATCTACTGACAGCCAATAGGTTGCTATATATGGCATTTCATTGATGTCTGTACTTTAGAATGTTAAGTGTGTGATATGACTTGCCCACAGTTATTGTTTTATTGTCTTCCAGGGACATGTCTTACAATTGCAAACCTGCATATTCCCCTGAAGAGGAGGAAATAATCCTAGACGCACTACTACAACATCACACCCTGCTGTTCTCCAGAACCAGCCAGGACCAGCATGGGTGCACTGCACTGTGGCAAGATGTTGTCTGTCAGGTGAATGATGCAGGCATGCATAACCGGACTTATGAGCAGGTACGCCATCACTGCAGTGATTTAATTAGACATGTCCAGCAGCATGCCTCCGATGTCTGCAGACAACAGCTTGCCACAGGTGGTGGTGCAGCATCACACCCGCCCCTCACCAGAGTGGAAGAGCTGCTTCTCAGTGTGGTGGCTCCTGGCCAACCACTACAATAGACATGTGTCATCATGGAGGCCGGAGTCACCCAGCAAGTTGACTCAGAGCATGCAGGTAACATGGCATATTTATAGACTACTGTTAGCTCGATTGTTAGAACATGCATATGCCAGATGTGTACTGTGTATTTAGAAGATGTGGAGCCTGGTGTTGTGCAATACTGATAATTTGGAACATAATCTGTATGCCTGTGACTGTCAGATGTTGTACTACTGTAAAGTTGCAAACTCACAGCAGCAATGCCATAGTTGTTGACACTGACAAACTGTCTCATATCCTTGTAGTCCCCTCTAGTGTGACAGCAAGACAGCAGACCCATGCTGGTGAGTGTTCTACATTTAATATAGCAATTAGCATGTGCATGTCATAGGTGAGTTGTAGGCCATATACACATCTAAAACACCTACACATAATGCATGCTCTGCATGTTTTCTGTGGGACTATGTTCATTCCAGTAACATGAGTAGCTGCCTCAAACACATGCAATACACAGTGCATCCCAACCAATTGTAGTACACTGTAGTGGACATTGTATAGGCAGAGTCACTATACATGCACACAACATACACCAATTTGTCATACGCAGTCAGTGTTAATATGATACACATGGCCTATTTAGACACCTGCTGTAAGGTCAGACTCCAGTATCCCAAATGTCATCCACACAGCACACATACTATACCTGAGGTGTAGAGGCCTATCATGGGGTGGTGCGGCACTCTTCAACACACAACACATTCATGTTAGGCAATGCTCCCTATTGAACACCTTACATACCCATGTAACAACTGCCTGTGAAATAATTAATGTAGACAAAGTGCTGCAGTTCAGGTACAGCAAGATAGTTGCCAGTGTGGCACACATTATTGGCCTTGAGTGACCACATGATGCTGCTTGATGATGGCTCATGGTACTACACTACATCCAGTTACAGTAACTACAGTACTACACATAGCATTCATTGCTATACACCCGACAGTTGTGTGCATCTGGACATTGTATGTATACCTATGAGTAATGGGGCACAGGATATTGGAAAGCATTTAATACTTGCACAGCAATGTTATGTCCATGTATACATTGTGTTCCAGGGTGAGGCCAATCATTGAACAACACACATGCATCAAAGATGTATACTGTTATTAACAAGGACTCTCTACACTCGCACTGCATGCTGTTGAGCAACACATATCCTGCATGCTGAAATGTGTGATAGGATTCTTTGGCTTGTGATACTGTACTCCACCATCAACCACTAATGAGTATGTTCTGGATTGCTGTTGGTGTGTGTGTGTGTGTGTGTGTGTGTGTGTGTGTGTGTGTGTGTGTGTGTGTGTGTGTATATGTGTGTGTCAACTTTTCTGAGTAGTGTATTTGTGTGCATGTGTGCATGTGTTCATGTGTTCGTGTTCATGTGTGCATGTGTTCATGTGTGCTAACATCATGTACAGATTGTAAAGTGTGTTTCCTGTCTTCCTTTCACAGGTGCTGAGGTTGTGTTAGTTGAGTGCAGCAGGGAACCTGAAGTCACTGCCACAAATAGTGGAAATGATGATACATGTGTTGTGGCACAGGCAGGTTTGACAGGGTCTGTCGTTGGTCTGCCAATTGACAGTACACAGCTTTCCACCCCATCTATGAACACATTCATACTGCCAATACATCCCTCATCACCAATGGCCTTAGCTGAGAGACAGCATACAGTAGGCATTGACCAGGATAGTGTGGTATCTATGGCACATGCATCCCATCACAGCAGCCATACCCAGACTCCTGGAATGGTACCACATAGGCAGATGTCCAGGGGTTCTCGTGAGAGCACTGCTGGTCGTAATGCCCCTGGCAGACGTGCCCCCACAGGTCTTACAACCTCAGGTATGTTCCAGGCTGTAATGCAGGCACAGGCACGTATGGAATGGTACACCAGACAGGGACTAAGGGTGCAGAGGACCCATAACACCGCTATCAATGACAGTATCCATGACCTTGCCGGTGCCATCCGTAATTACACCGAGGTCATTGATAGATGTTGGGGGGGAGACACTAGATGTCCTCCACAATGTCATGTCCATGTGCCAGGACAGTGCAGGAAAGCTGAGACGTTGACGTGGATGTATGCCAGCAACATCATCAGCTGGCAGTCGTCGTGGATGACACACAATTCACAGCCGCTCCTGTAGTGGCATTACCAGCCCCAGCAATGTTGGGACTGGGCTGTCAATAGATCATCCTAGAAGACCATGTGCACGTGGCTCTGGCCAGTCCCAGCAGGGGCATGGGTCCAATCAACATCCCTCTGCCTCTGATGATAGTACCCAGTCTGGCTTAGTACCTGATACTGTCTGTGACACCCCTGCCAGGCACAGGTACTGCATCCATGGCCAGAGATGGTGATCTGTACAGCCTGGCAAGTACAGTCTGTGGCTGTCCCACAACTTCCCGTATTTGGCAGCCACATGGTGGAACTGTGTGCATGCAGACACACACACATAAACCAAACACCTAGGGATAACACATACACACACACACACACACACATTACATCAACATTGACCCATGCTGTACTGTTGTCCCTCACACACACACACACACACACACACACACACACACACACACACACACACACACACACACACACACACACACACACATGTCAATTGGATGGGTCAATGTTGGGCTCTGGCAAACCAACCGCACACCCTGTGCATATGATGAAACTGTGCCACCTCCTGTCATCTGTAACATTGATGCAGGAGCAGGCTAACATGGTGCTGATGCACAGCGTGACTTAATAGCAGTGTAGCAGTGTTAGCATGTTGTCAACAGTAAAGTGTAATGATATCCTTGTAGGTATATCTGAGCAGGCATGATGTATTAAAGCTATGATTATCAATGTAGTATTGTTTACACCAGTGTTAATTCCAAAAATGGATTGTCCACCCATGTGCCACTTGGCTGATGTGTGTAGTTCTGGCAGCATGTGTTGGTGAGTGGACAGTACGTGTGTGATGTGTGCAGTACAGATTTGCAGGTGTACATTTGTGAACATGGTGGAGGTGCATTGTCTGCATGTACGTGCATAGTGGACACATGGTAAGGGTGACATGCCCTGTATTACACAGTGTTAACACTTCATAGTTTCTATTGCTGGCCAGTATGCATTTTACTACACATATGTTTTAACTTGAGTACACATGTGTGTATGAAATGGTTTGACACTATGCTGTGGGTGATACTGTTAATATTGGTCATTAGTTTGCTTTCTGGTAGTATACACAACCTCAACAGCCTGACTATAACCAATCGTTAGTTGATGTCTTGACAACTTACACACACATGTAGGAAACACAGTAGCATTTGGATCCTTCTGGTACAATACTATACCAGTAACCAGTGGTATTGACCGCCACCCATTCCTGAGACCACTCCTGTTTGGCATGTAGCCCTCTTAGGTACAAGCAAACACAGTAGGGATATGTCCGTCCACGTCTGGTAATGCATACAGTGGCCTACAATGCATTCTCCGGATGAGATACTTATCCTCCACAAGGGTAACATACAGGCAGATACCTGTTGACCAACCCATGCTGTAATGCTATAAGCCAACTATAGCATAGTCATCCACATTTACTAAACACAGTATCCTGACAGTACCACATAGGTAGTATCCCACGACATGTAGAAGGGGTACCGATGTGTACATACAGCCACATGTTATGTCATCTGTCCTTTGGTATTCACATTTCCAAAGGTATTCTGAAGTCCCTCGGTGTATCACATAAGCAATAAGGGGTCTGTATGCATATCCACGTAGTTGTTGCACACCTATAATGAATTCCATTATTGACAGACTTTGTTGTGTTTCAACATGTCTGAAATATACCCCAGGCATGTACCCTCACTCACACTATTCTATAGAAACTGTCATGGGTGTGTGTGACACAGATGACCTAGGCCACAGATCACTACAGTGGCTGGCCTTGTCACAAACATACATATGTGACCTAAGGTCTGAGAAGCAGCAGCACAATCTGTCAAAGGTAACAGATGTATTCATGTAGAAAGCAGGCTTCACACCTATGAACTAATTGAGGTCACATGTACATATATGTATTTGCCACTCAGATACCTAAAGTGTGCAATGCACATACTGTTGTTTCACTGATATGTCATACAGTAGTAAAAGCAAAACCCACAACACATTGACCAACAGTGTCACACACACACACACACACACACACACACACACACACACACACACACACACACACACACACACACACACTCAGCAATTGCAGGATTCAAACCCCTACCTAATTATGTTATGATACTAGAGAGATACGCATTAACACAACACGCTATATGCTTTACTGGGAGTTTTCATTTCCACTGCTGTATTTGTGGGATGCTGACATCATCAGACTTGGCAAAGAGGAATTTACCTCTTTTAATGTGTTTTCCCAGTCTCCAAAAAAGGCACTCCTCTCAATGGAAATCACACACACACACACACACACACACACACACACACACACACACACACACACACACACACACACTCAGCAACTGCAGGATTCAACCCCCTACCTAACTATGTTATGATACTAGAGAGATACGCATTAACATGACACACTATATGCTTTACTGGGTGTTTTCATTTCTCCTGCTATATTTGTAGGATGCTGACATCATCAGACTGGACATGGTAATGTGTGTGCACTTTGTTTTATGCAATCCCAGGACTGCACCATGGGGGACAGCAGGTGTTAACAGCTTGAACAGGACAACACAATTCTTAGCTTGTGTGATCTGTGGACCAGCTGCCAATCCATCATATGACAATACATATTTATGCACAGTTTGTTGATTTTGTGGATACGACATGTGTCTGGGATGTTGGAAAAGGGCTATTCAAAGTCTATGTGGGACATGTGTAGCTCATTTCAGTGATGTATGTCCTGGCTGGCTGCCTTGCAAACAGTCTAGCAGGTTTGGGAACCACGATCTGCCCATGACCAAACCAAAGTTGGTAGAGTTGTGTGTTTGTCGGCTTCCAATAGCTCTGTTTATGACTTCAATCATGATGGACTCCATGGCCTTGCAGATCAGACTTCATAGGCTTATAAGACTATAGTTCCCATGGTCTGTTGTGCACCAACACTTGTGGAGTGTGCCATATGTTGCTGTAACCCATTCAAAGGTTTCATATCCTGTAGAGAGGGTGAGGCTCAACAGACTGATCAGGTGCAGGGTCTGTTTGTTCTGCAGTTCACTTATGACACATATAGGGAAACAATGTAATCCAATTGATGCCATGTTTTCAGCTTTGGAAGGAGCTGTTTACCCATTCTACATGTGATATCTCTTGGTATGATGATAGGGCCTTTTGTCAGTGGGAGGTGGGTATGTATGTATGGGCCTGTCTGACAGAATGTTGGCATTGTCAGTCATTTACAGCTGGCTCTGACTCAGGACATATATGAGTGTACATTGGTATTTATGATATAGCTGAAGGAAGTGTCATGGTTCTGTCTGGACTCCTTCGCAGATAATCTTTCCAAAACACCAACAAACTTAAGCACTAAACCCCTGTTATACTCTTTTACACACTGAACACCCTATTGATCCTTTTTGATCAGTCAAAAGAGTATTTCATCATAATATCCTGATATGTCCAAAGGTGAGTTTCGTGTGTACACTCCAGTGCAGCTGGTGAATATGGGACTTTTCAGGCAATGTTACAACTGCCTTATGTACACAGACAACCCTCTCCTCCTCCCAACAAACTCAGATATATGTGAGAGATGCAACTATATAAACAAACTGGAGGCTGAGCTCTCCCGACCCATGACTGGCACAGTCTATCAGGAGGAAAAGGTAACCACACACACCACAAATCCAGTCTCACATAGACCTATAGCAACAGCAAACCAAACACATAAACACACAAAAACATACTCAAGAGGCTCTAAATAAAAATCTGCCTATGCAGCAGAGACCTCCAAAGCAGACACCCAAACAACTGCTACCCCACAACAATACCCACATATCACATAGTTCACAAAGTCAGTGTGCCACACAGTCACTGCCCTTAAGGCTAAACAACACACTAATACACTTGTAATAGGTGACTCTATTGTCAGACACATTGACATCCCACTCACCAGGCTGAACAAGGAGAAGGTCACTGTAAGCTGTCTGTCAGGTGCCAGGATCCGCCACATAACACATGCACTCAGGTCACTCCAAAGCAAGTACAAATATGACTCTGTCATTGTCCATGCTGGTGTGAATGACCCGAGATGTTCCTCCCTGGACTACATGAGAAGAGACATAGAGGAGCTCTTTGATCATGTAGCCCAGGCAGGTATGACCCTGACCTTGTGTAGCATCTTACCGTCACCAAGAATGATGCCACAGTATAAAGACAAAATGATCAATTTTAACAGTTGGCTAACATATTGGTGTTATTCAAAGGGGATCCAGTGTCTGTCAGCCTGGGATGACATGCTCGAAAAGCCACGTTGCTTCACTAGGGACGGCTTGCACCCCCCCCCCCATGGGCTTTTGAATACTGGCTAAGACTCTTGCCACCCCCATAGTTCCTTTTTTAGGCAAGGCTCAAAAGACAAACCAACCTCCATAGATGATACAAGGTAAAAGAAACTAAGGGTAATGCTGCTCAATGCCAGAAATCTACACCTCAAAATGCATGCACTCAAGGCTCTCTTCAGTATGGAGAATATCGATATCTGTGCAGTAACAGAAACCTGGTTCAAGGCTCCCGAAAGCACCCCAGCACTACCAGGCTAAACTTCATACCATGCTTTTTGGCTACAAAACCCAGACCGAATGACAAAAGTAGGGTGAGTATCCATATACATCAAAGATACACACACCTCCAGGTTAGTAGCACTGCACGAAGCATCGGAGGCCATCCATGTGCAACTAACAGTGGGCAAAACTGCCTTTCAGTTTGTAGCCTGCTACAGACCACCCTCACAAACTCAGGGACTCCAATCGGCTTTTCTGAGAACACTGGAGATTATGAAGGTCTCTCCAAACACCATTATATTGGGTGACTTCAACTACCCAAACATTGACTAGGAATACTACTCAAGCCCCAACACCCTCGGCCAACAGTTCCTAGAATTTATAAACTCAATTGATATGGAACAACTGGTCACCACCCCCACAAGAGGGGAAAACATATTGGACCTGGTCATCACCAACATGGGGACTCTATGTTCCACACCAGAGGTATACCCCTCATTGGTAAGGTCAGACCATACATTTATCTCACTGGACATCCATATCCCGTTCCCACCCCCAGCCAAGGTAATCTCAGGGAAGAACTCAAAAGCAAATGTCACACTTCTCAAAACCAAGGTGGTATCCTTCAAAGCTCCCAGGTCAGTGGAAAATACGGCTCAAACCGCAGAATCTTTTACAAACGCATTCTATAGACACGTACAGGAATGCATGGATTATGCTATCCCAAATGAAACCAAGACTCACTCCTCCAAAGGCAGGGGACCTGTCTGGTGGACCCCAGCCATAAATAAGCTATACAAAAAGAGGAGGTTACTACATGATAGAGAAAAATCCCAAGAAGGGATTATGTACTAGCAAGAAACTACAATCACTCATAAAATCATCTAAGGCCAGCTTCAAAAGAAAAATTGCACAAGACACTAAAGACATTCACAAGGCCTTCTTTGGTTATGTCAGGAACCTGGGTGGCAACTCCCAGATATGCTCTTAGTTAGTGCATAATGACAAAAAATACACTGAACCCACAGACATTGCCAACATCCTGGCAGACAGGTTCAGTGCAAATTTCTCCCCCCATCCCCCAAAAGAGCAAATGTCCATCGCAACAGAGTGTAGCCTCCCTGACATCACAGATGAACAGGTGAGAGCTGCCCTCTCCAAAGCAATAACACAGCATCAATGGGACCGGACGGTGTCCCGGGCTGCATCTTACAAGAGCTTCATGAAGAACTTAACCCTCACATAAAGTCACTGTACAATATTAAACTTACTACAGGATATGTACCCAAGGAATGGCATACAGCAACAGTGGTCCTGCTCCACAAAGGTGGTGCCACAATGGACCCTGGACACTATTGCCCTATAAGCCTGACTAGCCTGGTCTGCAAAGCTATGAAGCGTATCATCATGGAACTCATAAACAAAGACATCAGGAACCTCCAGACACTGGATCCTACCCAATTCAGCTTTGCTAAGGGCAGATCTTGCCTCTTGAACCTGGTCGAATTCTTTGAAACAGTTACCAGGGCCATAGACATAGGGAAGGTAGTCCACACAGCCTACCTGGACCTCGCAAAAGCCTTCAGTACAATACCCCACTCAGGCATCATAAATAAGCTCACCAGCTTAGATATCAACACATATGTCACAAGATGGATTGCAAACTGGATCAGGGATAGCACTCACATGGTCTGAATTGCAGGTGCCATGTCAGACTCTACACCAGTTACAAGTGGCATCCCACAAGGCTCAGTCCTGGGACCTCTCTTGTTCAGTATATATTTCTCTGAGGTACAGGCTAACATGGGAGGACTATGGCTGACCAAGTTCGCAAATGACTGCAAACTGGGTGCCATAATTGACTCTCCGGCTGGCACAAGCATCCTTCAAAAGGGTCTCACAGAAATGGTTAACTGGTGCCAGAGCCATGGCCTAAAGCTAAATGCCATAAAATGCATAGTCATCCCATTTGGGAAAAACAAAGTGCCCACAAATTACTACATAGGTGGTAATCCATTATGTACGGAAGAAGTAATTAGGGATTTGGGGACTCAAGTAGATAGTAATCTCTCCTTTGACAATCACGTTGCCAAAGTAGTTAGAAAGACCGTCTATATAGCCCACCTTATCACAAAACGTTTCACATCTAAATCAAGAGAGGTCATTGTGCCCCTCTACTCATCAGGCCCATACTTGAATACAATGCCCCATTTGGGATGTACCTTACCCGACACCTGCAGCAACTGTAATGACCCCAAAAGTACCTCACCAAGTGGATCAAGGGACTCAAACAGATGCCCTATGCAGTTCGGCTAAAGAAACTCCAGCTCTACTCAGTTGCTTGTTGCCTACTCAGATGCGATCCATGCCTGACGTATAAAGCCATGTCCAACCCAAAATTAATGGTCATGCTCAACCTCAGGATATCCAAATCCCTTAGAGCTACACACTCCAGGGACTTAAACCTCAGCACAGAAATAAATAGGACATGCTGGAGGGACAGATTCATATCCCAGAGGCTCCCCTCACTCTGGAACAAAATCCCAGTCCAAGTTAGGCAGATCCCCTCACTGACCATCTTCAAGAGAAATCTTGACGAGTGGATGGGAGTTCGTACGATTACCCCTGGGATCTCTTCTGGGTCCCAGCTAGACAGAGGCACAATAAACTAACCGTAAAAGGGCTACCTTGTGTGACCTACTATTCAAAGGCATAGTCTACTAATCTAAAAGGGTGGTGAAAGCCAAACACATTCTGGCTAGGCTTATAAATGCCCTAGGGCAGATAGCCTAGTATCAACCTATGAACCTATGATAATGATTGGAGTGCACATTGTTTATTGATGATACTGATTGCAGGTTTTTTATCTTCATTGCTTTTCCACTTTCTATGAACAACCTAAGTATCTGTAGTACATATTTGATTATGACAGGGTTCCAGTATATTATATATGTGTCTGTTGTCATGTAACTGCATGCACAAGGCAGGATTGGTGAATAGTGAGAGGTTCCTGGGTTAACACATGCAACTGCCAGATATGTGTGGCCCACTGCTGTACTCGACATGGCCTAAGTGTATGAGCATGCCCAGTTTGGCCTTTCATTGTTTTGTTGCCTGACATTTGTCTCATTTATTCAAGTGTGTGAGCATGCCCAGTGTGACCTTTCAGTATGTTGCTGTCTGAAGTCCACTACATTTGTTAACGTGTGTGAACATGCACAATATTAAAATTTATGCTATATGTGTGTTGAAAATCAAGTTATATTTTTACTTCAGGGCTCACCTTTGTGTCATAACTTGACAGGGATTATGCTGTGCCTGCAGGGTTTCCATGAGAGACTTTGCATAGACTTATCAACATTTCTTCATACAGGCTGACCAGTGAAATACTGTCATGGTTTGGTGGTTCAGTACTGTGACTATAGTGCACAGTATCCCAGGTTCTAGGCCTGTCACTGCTTTATATTTTCACACTGGGCAGACCAAACTGCTTAAGGACCAGTAAAGCAGATATGAGCATGTTTACCTGCTTTTGCTCAACTATGCCCAACTTTGACCAAACTTGCCAAACATTGCTCAACATTAACCAACATTGCTGAACGTTGCCCAATATTGCTCAGCATTGCCCAAAGTTGTGCTAGTTAGTGTGTGCAATTTTGTTTACATTTACTAAATAGTGGTAAAAGCTGTTTAGCACTGTTTTATATTGCTTAAAACATGGCAATCATGCCTCAGGTGGTGCTGCAGGGCTGCCTATGTCGGATGCACATAGTACACTCCCTATACATGTTTGAAAACAGGTAGTGTCAAGTTAGGCATCCCTTTTACTACAAGTCAGAGAGAGGTATCATTTCCAGGGGTCCTACTGAGCCAGTGTATGTGCTATGCATTGCCTCTTTGCCAAGGCCAAAGCATACTGGGCATGCCTCCTTCTGCCTACTGGGGCAGGCTCAGGTTGTTCCTCCTCTGAGTCACGCTCTGCTTGTGATGGCCTTGGCAATGGTGGGGGGCTGTTTGGCCAAGGCCTATGCTGCTCCTGCTGCAGCTGTTTTTGCAGGATCATATTATGTAGCATAGCACATACCATGACAATTTGGGTACATGTAGTTGGTGAGTACTGCAAGGCTCCACCAGATGTGTCCAGGCACAGGAACCATGCTTGAGCAGCCCAAACACACACTTGATTACATTTTGTGTTTGTCCGTGTGCCTCATTATGGTGTTCCTGTTCAGGTGTGTGTGCATTTTTGATGGGTGTCATCAGCTAAGGCTCCAGTGCATATCCAGCATCCCCCACTAGGTGACCATGAGGGATGTCCCCATTGGCAAATGTCTGGTACAGCTGTGTCAGATGCCAGATATGGGAATCATGGTAGCTTCCAGGCCAGCCAGCACACACATTCAGTATTATGCCCTGGGCATCACACACGACCTGACAGTTGATGGAGGGGAAGCCCTTGCGGTTAATGTAGGCCCTACCCCACTCACCGGCTGGTGCTTTGATGCGTATGTGCATGCAGTCTATTGCACCCACTACCTCAGGGTATTCTGCTATTTGCTGGAAAAGACGCATATTGCTGGCCAATACCTCATGGGAATTGGGGAAATATACATGATCACCGACATGTGCTGACATGGCATTCAGGAACTAGTGCAGTACCCTGGATGCTGATGCCTGTGATATCCCCATCATATCACCAGTTGGTCTCTGGAAGGCACCTGTTGCTAGTATTCTTAGGCCAACACATACCTTGGTTTCCACTGGGATGGGTTCCCCTCTGTTGGTTCTGTGTGTGAGGCATGGCCTGCACAGCTCAACAATTTGCTGCATGAGGTCTCTGTCCACTCTATAGTGCTCCACTATCTCCAGCTCATGTAGCCCCTGGTATGTTACCCTGGGCCTGTACACTCTTCTCCATCTCCTCACTGGGGGTTGCTCAGCAGCATTCGCATTGTCACCACCCTCAGCATGTTGCATATGTCGCCTTATAACAGCAATGGCAGCCCCTAACATTTCTTTGTCTCAGTAAAGCTTTTTAAGTTTTCACTTCTCTTAGTTTACTGCAGTGTTGCAGTGTCTCTGAGGAAAACATGGTGGAAAGTTGTTTGCAGAGTTTTAAGTGCTGGGCTGGGCTGGGCTAGTGTACTGCCTGTGTAGTTGCCTGATTCTGATTGTTTTCACCTGCTAGCTCTGCTAGTTCTCCCTAGTTAACTTCCTACTATTTGTTGTGCTTCCTTTTCCCTTTCTGTTTCTGCAGGAGGGCAGCGCAGCGCACACAAGCGCAAATACGTGCACACCAGCTCACATCTGCGCACACATGCTTACACGGCCTAACACTTGCTAATTCCTGCTTAAACGCATGCACACAGGCGCAAATGCGCTTACACAACTTTAAACAACCTTACACATACTTACTCCAGCTTAAACGCATGCACATGGGTGCACACGCTCACACACAGTCTTACTCAGATATACAGGTGCGCACCCACGTGCAAACACATTGCAGGCACTTCAACAAGAAACTTTAGTGTTATCCATGGCATACACCTTCTATTTCTTGCCTTTAGCTAGGATACCTGTTGACACACCTCTTCCAGTGATGAGTAACTGACAACAAACACATGCCACTCTGCTCCAATGAGCTTACATTCTTTCATACATACCCCCCCCTTGTGATGTCACCTATCTTCTACTCTGTTACTTCCCTTATCCTACTCATACACTCCACGGACTGTGCTCATTTGCTATGTAAACTTGGGATTCACTATCCTTACCCTCATTTGCATGAGATTGCCTAGTAATGCTTGGTTACATCTCTTAGACTGAGCTTCCCCCCTTAGCAACCTCTACTCGGTTGCCATGTTGTCTTCAGCCTGCCATTCACATGCATTGAAACTTATGATTTGCTATAAAATCCCTATTTGTGGCTTTTAATTTCTGGTTTTCTGGTTTTTAGAGCGCAACACGTTTGTGAGGTGCTGCGCTACTCTTAAACTTCGGAGATCGAGGTAAAAAAATTTTTTTTTTTAAATTTTGCATCGGGGAACATTGCCAATGGCCATATATTTGGCCATTGGCATGCTTCCTCAACTGGATGCAGCCTTTATTTGGAGCTGTCACAGCTCCGTTTTGCTATTTGCAGAACGGTACTCAGTTGTCAACGGAGTACATTTTAACAAATAACACTACTCTTACTCGGACAGGTTAGGGTTTCCTGGATCGCAAATTTACCTCATTTGCATGGCTTTCGCCAGCAAATGAGGTAATTTGCATAACCTAGCCCTGTCCGTTTAAGAGTCATTTTAGGAGCTCTGTTGCACGCCCCTGCCTGGATCGCTCGGCAGACATGTTGGCTGCATGGAGTCTTACTCTACTCTTAGACTCCATGCAAGCCTTCGTGAATCCAGCCCAGCATATATTGTATAAAGGGGAAGGGTTGTCAAGAATGATTAATGATAGAGAAATTGTGGATGATATGAACAGAAAAGAAGAAGAAGCAAAAATCATGATAGGAGCCCTTAATAAGGCATTTGACACAATTGCAAATGAAATCTTATAGGTAATAAAGAAAGAATATAATATAAGTGAGAAAGGTAGGAAACTATGCTTGTCAGTGTATAGTAATAATAAAGTAAAAATACTTGTAAAGGGCTAGTTAAGCCAAGAGGTACATATAAAGAGTAGTATAAGCCAGGTATGTCCAGTGAGTTGTATACTCTTTGCATTAGCTATGAATGTGATGGTATGTGAAATAAATTATAAAATAAAGGAGGCAGGGTATATAACACCTAAAGGGTTAAGAATTGAAGTTCTGTCAACATATGCAGATAACATTATAAAAATTGCAAAAAAAATAATTGGATAAAAAGGAATAATTTATACAAATGAATGTCTAGATATGATAGGGATGGTTTTAATAAAGAGAAAAGTAAAGGTTTAAGTGACGTAGTAAAGATCAGGGATATATATTTTACAGTGATTGAATTTTATGTGTTAAATATAAAATTTGGGAATAAAAATTTAAGTAGAATTCAATGGGGAAAAACAATACAAGAAATACAGCAAACATCTTTTCTGGATAACATACAAATTATAATTCAGAAAAAGGCTTATTTGATTAATTCAGTACTGATGGGAAAATAGCATACTTAGTAAGTGTATTTATGTTGCCAACAGTACTTGAAAAGGAATTATTGCAGATTATTTTAATTTAAATGGGATTCTAGATTACACCCAGTAAAAGGGGGAATCTTGTATGTAAATAAAGAAGGAAGTTTATAGTTAATTAACCCAGTAGTATACACTGCTTCATTACATTTGTACAAAGGGTTAAAGTGAGTAAATGAAAAACATGAGAGATAGTAGTAAAACTGTATAAATGTAAGTATGAAAAATGAGTAAAAGAGAAAAATGAGTGTATAAATGAAGAAGTAAAATGTTAAAAAAGAAAAAATATTTTTGTGGAAAATAAAAATTGATGATATAGAAAAAATAGAAAAGTATGCCATAAGAGTGAAATGATAAAACATTACTATGTAAACCATGGAAAAATGCAGCATATGAAAGAATTAAAGCTATAAAAATAAGACAATGGTGTAATCAGATGACAGAATAATACCAATTTTTTTGGAGACTGGTAATAGATAAATTGCCAGTAAAAGGAAATATGCTATACAAAAAGGAAAAGTGATAGAATATGTTTACATTGTGAAGAAGAAAAAAATATGGAAAATGTGGTTTTGAAATGTAAAACAGAAAAGGGTATAGAGAAAACTATGTAAAGAAGATTTTTTGAATATATAAAAGAAGTGGATAAAGTAAACATGGATATGATTAAATATGGATATTATAACAATAGAAGTAAAAGGTATGTTAAAATAATAGATAATGTTATTTTACATTATATGGGTTATATGGAATGAAAGAATAAATTAAATTATGTTTAATGGTAAACAGATTTTATCAGCAATATTAAGTAAATTCAGATGACAGTTATGAAAAAAGGAATGGGTGTCTTACAGGGATGAGCATTTAGCATAACTGTAAAGGAAAATATGAATATGTGTAAATCGATTTGTATATTTATATTTTGGTACATATGTAAATATTTAAATATTTTGTAAATAAGCATTATTTTTGTATATAAATAAATGACACCAACTCTTTTTGTTGTAAGGGGAATGTCTTTGCTGCTGCATTTGCTATTTCTGTTCCTGGTATGGAGGCAGCTAGGAGAAGCTGTGCAGTAATGGAGGGAGAAGAGCATTGTTCTGTTGGTAATAATAGTGTGATTCTGTCAGTCAGACAGAAAACTGTTGAAAAGCAAGTAGTCAGCATTTATCTGACTTTAAACCTTAAGATTTTGGGGAAGTTTTTGTAACCAAATTTGCTTCTGGTAGTTTGCCTGATGAAAAAACAGTTGGTTTATTGAACAAAAGTGATCCTGGAGAATAGTCTGAGATTTTATGATTGAGTATGATGGAAAAGGTTTTTGGAATGGACAGTTAATTGAGCATAAAGGAAGTGAGCTGAGAGTTAGACATAAGATTATAGGTGGGATGCAATCTGGAAAACTGTATGCTGATGCTGTCGGAAGAACAAAAGGTAGTATAAACTTTATATAAAAGAAACAAAGGTTTGTTGTTTGGACAGGAAATAAAAAAGAAGAAATACTTGACAGATATTTTGTGTTGGAAAATGTAGTGTTATCTTTGGGTTTTGAAGAAAAAGATATTAGGTCTTTGATCATTTGGGGGAAAGAGACATTTTATGACAACATTTGAGACTGAAGATTTAATGTCAAGATTTTTGTCAAATTGTGAAATAAGAAGAAGGTTTACCCATGAAATGGATTTAGATTTCCTAGGTAAAGGACTTGATCATCATCAGAAAAAAAGAAAGTATTTGTTTTGTTTCATACTGATGAAATTGAGTTAAAAGTTACTAAAAATTCGTTAAATAACATTTGTGTGTTATTCAATTTCCGATTATGTGAAAGTTAAAGATGAGAGGGCTATTTGAAATGGGGAGTGAGAAGTGGATATTATTTTAAAATATGAAAATGATGTAATAAAGAATTTATCAAGTGTTATATATGTCGATAGTAATTGAGGAGCAATTAGGTATATGGGACATACAAAAAGTGTGTGTGTGTGTGTGTGTGTGTGTGTGTGTGTGTGTGTGTGTGTGTGTGTGTGGTGGGGAAGGTGTTAATGAAATAAACAATGATGTAATAAATGATGACTTAGATAAAAATGTTATATTTCAGGTCAGTGAAGGCAACTGTACTAAGAGTGTTAAAAAAGAAGAAGAAATTGAAAGTGATGTCAGACATTTCTGAAGAAAGTGTAAGGAATGTTAGGAAAATAAAGTTGATAGGTGCTAGGCTAAGGGTGAGGAAAATAAGACAAAAAATACATCACCAAAGATTATAAAGAAAGGTAAGGAGTAGTTTTAGAAGTGTTTCGGTTAATGAAAATGGTAAAAAAAATCTGATTTTGAGGATTAAGGAATAGTTGTACATAAACTCAGAAGGACATTGAATTAATGAGAAGAATGAAACTGAGAAACAAAATTTTAAAATACTTCCCTTAAACTTAAAAAGAAGGAAAAGTAAATGTGAATAGTATTATTGATATTGTAAGAAGGATAGGGATACTGGAATGGAGTGCTAAATGTGATATAGGTATTTTTTACAGTGAATGTAAAATTCTTGACAAGTGAAGAAAGATTGCAAACAGAAAAATCATGGATGGAAAAATAATATGGAATTTAGGAAGTGAATGTTGCTGTGGAATGGTTGTATTGTTTAAAATAAACCAGTAAAAATATTAGATGCAATGTTGGTAAGGATGGGAAAGTTAACTGCTGTGGATGTGAGGTGGAGAGAATATGTTTATAGAATTATAGCATAATATGCATATACAAATGGCAAGGAAAGAGAGAACCTGTTTCATCAAATATTAGATTATGTGATGGTTAACATGAAGATTGTCATTGCAGGGTCTTTAATTGCAATTTAAGGGTAAAATGTAAAAAGAAAGGGAAATATGTTAAAAAATATAAGACATAAAATGTGGCAAGTTACTTGTGTGGATTAAAAGTCAATTGACTTACAGAAGAGGGGCAATTGGATTTAAAATTGATAATTTTGTGCTAGCAGAAGGTTTGGATGTAGCAAATGGAGACACAGTAGAGACATTTTTTGGATCATTTAATAGTATGGATGGAGGTGATGAAAGAAAGTGAGAATATTAAAATAGGAAAGGGAATAAATAGAATAAATGAGAAATTATGGTATAAATTTAAAGACTGGGAATGGTTGCATTTACAGAGGGATCATAAAACCATGCAGAATTTTTATTAAAAAAAATGGTCTGAATGGTAGATTAAACTTGAAAAAAAGTATAAAAAGTGTTTTTTTTTAATTGCAGGATGATGTAAGGAAGGAAGAGAAAGAGAAATATAGAAATATGTATAGAAATATACTGGATAATTTAGAGATGAATACAAGACAGTATTTTGATATGGAAAAGGAAATATATAAAAGAAATTGAGAAAAATTAAGACATTACTTTTTAAGCAGAGATGGATAACAGAGGAAAACCACTTCAGGAAGAAGTTTGCTAAACTAGTAAACGAAAGCACTAACTTTTTATATTGGTCCAGTGTGGTTTGTCCTCTGTTATCCATTGTTAAAGTTTGCAGTTTTGCTCTTTACCAGTTTTTTTTTTTTAAGCAGATATACTATTTACAAAGGAGAAGGGAGGAGGTGTCTGCATATTTGGGTAAAATAGTATAGGCTGTTAGCTTAATGAGGGAGAATTAACATTGTAAAAGGAGAGGTAAAAAAAACACAGGAGCAAATTATGAGTATTGTAATACAGCATGTAGAAAATATGTGTAAGAGTAAAAAGAAAGAAAATAAGAGAGAATGGAAAGTAACAACAATTCATGAATGATTTAAGGAAGAATTTGAAAACAAAGTTACTATTAGTGAATTGGATGAAGTACTTATTAAGTAAATGTTGATTCAGTATCGGTTTAGATGGTATATGGTATGAAATTTACACAAAATGAGGGGATTGAAAAAGAGTGTTTGTAAACATTTTCAATGAATGATTGAAAGAATGGTTTATTTATGATGTCATGTAATGGGCTATTCAAATTTATGTGGAAGAAAAATGAAAAGAATGAAATACAAATGGAGACCTATCATATTAAATGTTACAAATTATAATTTTTATGAGAATAATACTGTGGAGAATGGAAGGAAAGATGAAGGACATTATGGAATCAAGTGTATATGGTATGTAAGGTAATGGATGCCAGGAATTATAATTAATGGTTTGAGAAATTGTAGATGGTATTATAAGTAAAAAGCAATATGTGAAGTTCGTGGTAGGTGATATTAGTAAGGCATTTGGTACAGCAGGACATGATGTTTTGTGGGATGTTATGGACAAGTATAGAATCGGTAATAGAATTAGGAGAGTGTGTTTGTCACCTTATGAAAATAATATAGTGAGCTTGTTAGAGAATGTGTAGCAGAGTAAAGAAATATGCATGAATTGTGGAATAAAACAAGAATGTCCCATGAATGGGATATTGTTTGCATTAGCAATGAATGTGATAGTGACTGAAATAGCATATAAAATGAAAGATGCTAGACATATGAAGCAAAAGAAAGTGGTGATTCCAGTAGTTTTGACATATGCAGATGATATAGTTCTGGTTGCTAAAGATAAAATATGGATGTTGGAAGTGTGGGTTGTCTGAATCATACCTCTCAACTGTACCAAATTCCTCAGTATTTCTTGGTTTGGGGCTCAAAGTAACAGGGTGCCATGAATTCCCGATTGGCCGCTTTAAATCCCAATTTCAGCATGCAGACAAGGGCACCAGAACCATAGGTTGGGGGGGGGTGAACACCCTCCCACTTTTAAGAGGCTTTTTTACCATACAACTTAAATTAGATGTACAACAAATAGTACAGAACCAGGGAAAAAAGTGATGAGCAATCGCAATAATTTCCTCTCA
This sequence comes from Protopterus annectens, assembly GCF_019279795.1. NCBI lineage: Eukaryota > Metazoa > Chordata > Ceratodontiformes > Protopteridae > Protopterus > Protopterus annectens. Next base: position 450,568,466 of record NC_056747.1, read on the forward strand.
ATAATTCATGTAATTCTTATTTGCAACAAAATGTGCAATAACCAGGACCTGAAACTCATTTGTAAACAAAGCTGAATTGACACATAAATGTTGATATTGTTCATGGCACACTTGTATCCTAAAGAAAATTGTTTTGAACCTCAAATCAGAATCGGCATTAATGCTGAGTATTAGATTAAAAATACAAAAGGCAATACCATTCTGTGTACTTCAATCTGTAGCCTGTGGAGGTACTTTATGAATATTTCTGCTGCTCATATACATGCAAGCATGCATGCTCACACAATACACCATTTGGCTGCTCTTCTGATAATGCATTCACAGATGGGGGGGTCACTAATTACTACTTACAGATACCCCAGATTTACTAATCTTTCATGCAGGACTAGCTTAGTTCTGCATGCAAGCGGCTGTTTAGGAGCAGGCTGGCAATGCACCATGCATATTAATGAGGTGCGCTGCCTGAGCTCTTAATCTTTCATGGAGCGTGTAAGAGTGCAGGGGGCATGCCTGAGAGCAGAGCTCTCAGAATATACATGCCCCCTGCAGTGAAGAACAGCAGAAAGACCCAAGAAATGAGCGAGACTGCTCATAGGTATCCGCATATCCCCACCAACATTCCCCCTGCTGTACAACAGCAGGTAAATACAAATAAAATGAATAAACCTGTATTTCTTTATTTTTCTAAAAATCCGATTAAAGCTAACCATAGGTGAGCGGGTGTGCCCATCGCTTAGCTATGGTTAATGCAGCTTAAATGGCTGAAGAGGATAACAAGGAAGATATATGCAAATGAAGCAGCATAGCAATAGTGTAGTGGGCAGAGCATTCACCTTACGAGCAGGCATTCCCAGTTTGAGTCCCACTGCAGCACATTCCATTTTCCATGGCAAAGCACATTATGACCAATATTTTTGTTGCATAACCCACTAAATAACATATATTTGTGAACTGGAGTACTGCAGTAAATGCACATGTAAGGTGTCAGTGTCATAATGAATAAAGCACTAGTAAGCAGGTTTAAGCACCAATAAGCAGTAGTAAGCATATTTAAGCAGTAGTAAGTGAGTTTTAGCCCGTTTGGGCGGGGGTAAGCAATGCGCACACAGGTTAAGCAATTTTAAAGCTAACTCTCTGTAAGCATATGTAACTGGAGGTTAGCATTGCTTACCCTCACGCAAACCTGCTTACAAATGCTCAAAAGTGCCTTAATCTCTCTGTATCCAATGGCCCTTGTTCTGCCAATCAACAAAGAAAATCAGCTTGGCAGGTCTTGAACCCAGGACCCTATACGCTATAGTCACAGTAGTTAACCACCAAGCCATCACAGCAGTACAGAAGAGTGAGGTATCTGCAAACACGTTTTCACAATAGTAAAATCAAACTGAACCTGTGAAAGGAATCCGTATACAGACATATGTTTCATAACCCACTACATAACATAAATATGTGAACTGGAGCACAGCGGTAAGCCCAGAAGTCAGGTGCAATTGTAATAGAGTGTTGAAGTCCCCAATAAAACACAAGGACCCCATACAGTGTATATACACATGAATCATGGATACCAGGCATACATATAAGATGTAATGAATAATAAATCAATGCCAAAAAGGAAATATAGTGCAAAGTCAAATGTAAGCAACACTAAGCATTGCACAGGCCAGCTTAGGAGGTGTAAGCAATGTGTAGGCCGGCTAACTCAATGTGCCCAGTGTTATATCCCTTTAAACAATGCCAATCTTAGGTAAGCAGGTTTGCCCATAGCTTAGCCTTTTCAAAACCAACCAATCATGAAAAAGTGTGGGAAATTGGCCCTACTTAAACCCAAGAGGTGAGAATACATCTCACAACTGGTTGTAGCTTCCCTTGCAGTCACTATGTCAGGAAGGGGAG
>NC_056747.1:450575358-450627858 GCF_019279795.1 Protopterus annectens
CCACATTGTTACAAGGATAATAACTAGTTGCACCATCAAAAAGCTTAACTTTTCTAACCAACTTATCAAAACATCTATTTAAAGTGTCCTTATTATATCCTCTACTTAAAAAAGATTCCACCAAAATGTTGATTTCTTGCTGAAAAATATCATATCTTCCACATAATCTATATGTACGTAACATTTCCCCATATGGTAATGCATCCAAAGTGTGGGGAGGATGACCACTAGTTCCATGTAAATAAAAATTAGTACCTTCAAATTTTCTATTAATTGAGGTAATAATTTTCTTACCATCAGAAATATCCAAAATAATATCCAAAAATGGGACCACAGGTCCCATCTTTAGACCATAAAAACTCATGGAAAATCTATTATAATTGATGTCCTCAACAAACTCTTTAATGTCACTTTCATCGGCATCCACCAAGAATATTAGATCATCCACAAACCTATAATAAGATATTACATGAGTTTGAAAAAATCTATGCTTGTATATTATTTCTAAACAGAGAAATTCAACTATGAAACAGTTATACTAATACAGTAGTCTGGAAAGGTTTACAAATGTTGTTGTCCAGGCCGAGGCCTTCAAATAGTACAATAGTAAAGACAGACTGGGTTACAGGATACCAAAAAATCAACAGTAAGTAATGAAGATGTATAGTTCAGCAGCCTCTATATACACTCTGTACACAATCCCTAGGTGGAAAAGACCTCAGTTGACACAATGGGATGTAACTGTTACATAACAAGGCATAACTGACACAATCACAAGTACACTGACAAACAGAACAGTCTTTATGGCAGGAGGCAGTAGGCCTGAATTAACCCAATTTATTTAACTATTTTAAATATAGGTGAATTGTATGGTAATGTACATCCAGATACCTTAAGGCAGCTCATCCCTGATACCCCCACATGTTGTAACAGCCTAGGTTAATTATGGTGCATCCTCCCTAGACTCAATAATACAGGGCCATATACCACTGTTACATACACTGGCCTCTGGAGTACATAAGGGCACACATGTATTGTGTTGGTGAAATCCACACATATATGGCCCCAGCCCCACCGTATGTGTGGGGGATACAACAGCAGTGGACTGATGGCAGGAATGTCAGCATGACATATTCACAGCCCACTACAGAACAACCCCTGACAGCATGTCATATGTGCAAAGCTTGGTATGTAGATAGAAGACAGAGGCTGGAACACAGGCCCATATGTGGAAAACTGTTGTCATACACTAAGCAATTTGCTGGTGTTACAGAATAGTCTGTAACATAACCTTAGTCAGGGATTTGAGGTTAGAAACATAAATGGATGTAGACATGTACTGATAGCACTCAACACACATGCTGCCATTAAAATATCTGGCACAGGGCCTGTGCGGTGGACAGACAAAACATAATAGGCACACCTCTGGCCATCAAGAGGATAGGCCCACAGTTGAGAGCTATGCAGACAGACTACATTCCAAGGTAAACTAGTATGTACACACAAACCCTGTAACACCAGTACTATACAAAGCATACCACAACTCTACTCACACTTTCTCTGTAGTTCTGGAACCTCCTACAAATATGTAGCTGGCCTGAGTGTGCAGGTTCTCCTGTAAGAGGTATTGCTACCTACTGTCTGTAACACTGATGCCCACACACAGGAAGGATGTCCATCACACAGGAAAGGTAAAGGGACCACACCCACATGATGTAGGGTTTATAGTAGGTGGTTGCCATGACAGTGGTAATTGGAAATACTACACAACAAGCTGCACACAGTTAGCAGGTGGAGGACACTGACTGTTAGAGAGGGCATCACCTGATCATGTGCATCACCTACTAAAGCCATGCTGCAATCTATTCAAAGCAGCCCAATCCATTTACTGGAGAGAGACCGAGAGGGAGAGAAAGAAAGAGAAAGAAAGAAAAAACAAAACAAAAGAAAAAGCCTAAGGCAAAGGCAAAGTAAAAGTCAAGGGAAGAACAAACCATTCTAACATCCAGCAAACATCCAGAACTGACATCATTCCCACATCAGTTAAGTGAAGTATATATGCATGTAATTGAATGTAGTACCTGGTCCATAATATTGGGATAGATGATGTGGAATGATTTATATGTGTCATCAGGTGTTGTACTAATGATGTTCAACTAAACAACTGCTATGGACAATAGTGTCTGTCTCTGTGGGTAGTGGGCCATAGCCGTCAACTGTGCAGATCAGCACTGACTCACAAGCTGTAAGGCATCATAGTGTATGTTGTGTAATGGGAAGTATGTATATTATGTGGCCAATAGCTGGTGGTGGAAGTAATGCCATTATGATGGACACGTGGGACCCACAGCCCACCCCTTGCAAGATACTCAGGTTATTCTGTAATTTAGCATGCAAGAATGCCATAGGTGTGTAATGGGGTTACCTGCAATCTGGTCCTACATATACCCCCCTAATGTCAGGCCGTGTCCATATGTGGCACCTGTCTGTGTTGTAGCAAGGCAGAACAGTGCAGCTGTGCAGGAAGGTGTTGTGTGATTGTGGACCTGATGTCTGAATGTACCCTACATATAGGTATGCATATGTGTACATATTTACACATATATAATATAATATATATATATATATATATATATAGATAGATTCATCGGTAGGTACTAGGCTATTGGCTCTTGGGCCTATACAAGCTCAGCCAAAAAGGTACCTTGGCTTTTTCCACCCAAGAAAATTATTTTCCTGTGCCACTGTCAAGCAGTGCCACAGAAGTGATCCCCGGGGTGAATTTCCTATTTCCCATCCAATCATCAAGATTTTTCTTGAAGAGTGCTAATGAGGAGCTTTGTTTGATATAGATAGGTAGTTTATTCCAGAGTATGGGAAGTCTCTGGGACAGGAATCTATCCCTCTGGCATGTTCTGTTTATTGTGGTGACAAGATTTATGTCCCTAGAGCGTGTAGCTCAGAGGGATTGGGATTTCTTTAAGTGGAGCATGTCCAATAGCTCTGGGTTTGACATAGCTTTGTATGTTAGGCAGAGATCACCTCTGAGTAGGCGATATGTGACGGAGTAAAGCTGGAGTTTTTTGAGACGGTCTGCATAGGGCATCTGTTTGAGGCTGGTAATTCTCTTTGTGAGGTATTTTTTGCAGCCTTTCCAGTTGTTGTAGATGTCTTGTGAGGTACATACCAAAAGGGGCGTTGTACTCTATAATGGGTCTAATAAGTGATGAATAGAGGGGAACAATGACCTCTTTTTTCCTGGATGAGAAACCTTTTGTGATGAGGTGTGCCACGTAGAAGGATTTCCTGACTGCTGTGGCGATGTGATAATCAAAGGAGAGACTACTGTCCACCTGTGTCCCAACTTTTGGTGTTAAGTATACTACCGCCGCCTATGTTATAGTTCATGGGTACAGAGTTTTTACCAAAGGGGATGACAATGCACTTTTTGGCACTGAGCTTGAGGCCATGGCTTTGACACCAGGCATCTGTCTCAGTGAGGCCCTTTTGTAGGATGTCCACATCATTAGGAGTTTCGATTATGGCTCCTAGTTTGCAGTCATCTGTGAACTTCATTAGCCAAAGACCTTCTGTGTTAGCCTGTACTTCAGAAAAGTAGATACCAAACAGGAGAGGACCCAGGACTGAACCCTGTGGTACTCCACTTGCCACTGGTCTGAAGTTGGATTTAGAGTCTGCTACTTTCACAGTGTGGGTTCTGTCAGTGAGCCAGTTGGCAACCCATCTTGTGACATAGGGATTTATACCTAGTTTAGTGAGTTTATCTATAATTCCAGAGTGGGGGATGGTGTTGAAAGCCTTGGCAAGATCTAGATAGGCTGTGTGAACCACCTTACCCTCGTCTACGGCTTTGGTGACTGCTTCAAAGAAGTCTATCAGGTTTAGGAGACATGATCTGCATTTTACAAACCTGAACTGGTTGGGGTCCAGAGTTTGGAGATTACCAATGTCTTTGTTTATAAGTTCCATGATGATACATTCCATCGCCTTGCAGACTAGGCTCGGCAGGCTAATGGGGCAGTAGTTTCCGGGGTCCGTGGTGGCTCCCCCTTGTGGAGTGGGATAACCATTGCTGTGCGCCATTCAGTGGGCACAAAGCCTGAGGTGAGGCTATGATTGAACATGGTACTTAGGTGGCGTGCCAGTTTGCTGTGTAGTTCATGTAGAACGCAGCCTGGGATGTTGTCTGGTCCCATGGATGCTGTGTTCTTGGCTTTGGAGAGTGTTGTTTTTACCTGTGCAGCCGTGATTACAGGAACTTTTCATTCTTCTGGCATAGAGATGGGCTCTTTAGGGGGTGAGAGGGGGGTAAAGTTAGCACTGAACCTATCTGCCAGGATGTTGGCAATATCAGTTGGGCCTGTGTATTTAGTGACATTGTGCTGTAACTCAGAGCAGATCTGAGTGTTGCCATTGAGATTCTTGACATAGCTATAGAATGCTTTGTGGTTGTCTTTAGAATCAGTGACGATTTTGTTTTCGTAGAGGATTTTATCAGGGATTGCATTTTCTTACTAAGGCTGACCAGGGAGCTCCTCCACTCATTGGATTTTACTCTCTTTTGCAACAATTTCTTCCTTCTTTGTACAGTTTGTTTATGGCAGAGGACCACCAGATTGGCTTCCTTTTCTTGGGGGATAGCGTCTTGGTTCTGTTTGGGATAGCACGATCCATGCACTCGTGTAAGTGCTTATAAAGTGCAATTGTGTAGGATTCAGTAGTCGTAACTGTATTGTCCATCTGCCTGGGTGTCATGAAGTTCACCACTTCTGTCTTAAGAAGCATGAAGGTGGCTTTGGATAAATTTTTTATCGTGGTTTCCTTAATGGGGGTGGGGGCAGGATGTGGATATCTAGGGTAATTAGCTTATGGTCAGATCGGACCAATGAGGTGTTGAATTCAGGTGTGGAACACCGGTAACTCATGTTGGTATAGAATAGATCTAGGATATTGTTGCCCCTGGTGGGGGTGTGGATAAGTTGATCCAGGGCATTGGAGTTTATGAATTCCAGAAAGCTTTGAGTGAAGGAGTTGGTACATGAGTAGTTTTCCCAGTTAATGGTGGGGTAGTTGAAATCGCCCATTATTAGGGTGTTTGGTTGAACCCTAATATTTTCCAGTACATCAAGAAAAGAGGAGTGGGAATCCTGGGGCATGGTGGGGGATCTGTAGCAAGCTACAATTTGGATTGCAGTTTTGCCCAGAGTTTGTTGCACTCACTTGGATAATCTCGGCTGCATTATGCTGAGCAACTAGCCTGGAGGTGTGGATATCCTTAATGAATATGGACACACCTCCGCCTTTGGTGTTCTGGTTCAGGTTACATGGCCAAAAAGTGTGGTATGAGTTATAGCCTGGTAGTGTAGGGGTGCTCTCTGGAGCCTTTAACCAGGTCTCAGTTACTGCACAGATATTGATGTTCTCCATTTTTAGGAGTGCCTCGAGTGAGTGCATTTTGAGATTTAGACTTCCAGCATTGAGTAGCATCACCCTCAGTTTTTTCTTGCTTGTTCCTGTTATGGTGGTGAATTTGTCATTTTAACCTTGCTTAAAAAAAGGCACTATAGGGGCGGCAAGAAACTTAGGCAGTATCGGGAATCCCAGTGGGTGACAGGTGCAGGCCATCTCTGGCAAAACATCATGGTCTGTCAACCATTGCATCCCAGGCAGATACTGGATCCCTTTAGAATGACACCAGAAGCTTAGCCAATTGTTGAAGTCAATCATTTTGTCCTTGTACTGCGGTATCATTCTGGGTGATGGCAGAATGCTACTCAGGGCTAGGGTCATACCTGTCTGGGCTACAAGATCAGAGAGCTCTTCCATTTCTCTTTTCATGTAGTCCAGTGAGGTACGTCTCAGGCCGTTCACATCAACATGGACAATGACAGAGTCATAATTGTACTTGTGGAGTGACCTGAGTGCGTGGGTTATGTGGCAGCCGACAGGCAGCTGACAGTAACCTTCTCCTTGTTTAGCCTGGTGAGTGGGACATCAGTGTGCCTGACTATAGAGTCACCTATGACTAGTGTGTTGGGTGCATTGTTTTGCCTTATTGGCTGTGGTTGTGTGGCACACTGAGTCTGCGGGCTATGTGTCATTTGGGTTTTATTGGGGTGTGGAGGTTGTTTGCATTTCTGCTTTGGAGGTCTCTGTTGCTTGAGCAGATTATTATTGAGAGCCTCCACGAATGTTTCTGTGTTTCTATGTGTGGATTTTGGTGGTGTAGATTTAGTGAGACTATGTGGTGAGTGTGGTGTGGTGCAAGTGTTTACCTTTTCCTCTTGACTGTCAAGTTCAGTCTTGGTTGGAGAGCGCTTTACCTCCAGTTTGGCTAGATAAGTGCATCTCTCACAGGTTGTAGTGTTGGGTGGTAGGAAGAGAGGGTTGTCTGTGTACATGAGGCAATTTCTACATTGCCCCAAGATGCCCAGATTCATCAGATAGACAGCAGAGAACACTGGGAGCTGACCCTTGGACATGCCTGAATAAAAAACAATTTTCCTCTAGATAAATGAGGAAAGTGAGTACAAGAGCTGTTTTTCTCTAAGCAAGTGAGGAAAGTAAGTACCAAAACTGTTTTCTTCTAGGTAATGAGGAAGGTTGAGTGCTGTAGTAATTAATAGGTTATTTAGTATATAACAAATCAGCATGTATGTCCACAAATATACAGATACCCATGTGCAGACATATATATGAGCACATATATACATCACATATAGTTACACATATATAAATATATACCTATATGCACATGTCTACATATATACAAACACACACACAAATATATATGTATGTAAATACATGTCCTCTGTATTACTACCACGGTGATGTATGCTATGTGCAAGGCAACAGCACACATAGCAATACACACATATATCTACAGCTGGCAGTGTGTGCAACATGGATGGGTATGTCACATGTTAATCCCTTGTTGGGACCACATTGCCCTTGCCTGTGAAGTATGCAATGGGAATATGGGGAAGTATGGCAGGTATAGTTGTGGAGGTGTCCAGGGTTGGTAGATATAGAGGACAGTCTACAGGGGTGGTATGTGACACATGGCCAATGGTGGGAGATCGCAGATATACCCAGGGATTACTTCAGTGTCACTGCTTGACACCTAACAGTAAAATGATAGACATAGTTTTTATTCAAACTAAAGAATGGTACACATAACTAGTATGAGCTATTATAATGACCCTTGGGCAGATAATGGCGTATGAAAGAGGTGAACTATGACTTGAACCTAAACACCCTGGATGGTGTGTATGGTCTGTGATGTAGATGCCCAATGGGCCTTAATATGGGCACAATGGGAAAAAGCCTCCCACCCACTGTTACTCACAACAGCAGTCCATGTCCTGAAGGTGCCTGGTCTGGAGGTTGAGCAGGAGGAGGAGCATGTTGGCCCTGTGAATGTGTACTGGGTGCCTCAGAGTGATGTAGCACATCCCACATGTGTCTGTGGAGCCCGGTATGGAACAGACCCTGGACCTGACCTCAGGGGACAGAAACATGTCTGTGTGTGCCTCCGGGGGGGGGACAGCATCCCCTAGACTGGTTCCAACTGATGATATTGCTGGACCAGTACATGAGGAGGCCCCAGATAACATGTGCAGCCCATTTGGATAGGTGGTTCCGCTGGCCAATAGTACATATACATGTTATTGTGCCACTGTTATAGAACATATGTTGGTAGTAATAGTCTACCTAATCCCAGAACACCTCCAACAGCATGCATAGATATCCCCAATAACACAAAATGTCAGATGTGCAGCAATCACAAAGCAGCCATACCACAGAAACATATGGAATCATAGTGGCCCTGACAATGGCATGCAGGTGAATAGTCTGTAACAGGCCAAGAATGATAGTGTCCACACAGGGAACATGGCTACAATCACGTAGCAGAAAGTGTGGTACAATACAATATCTGTCCCACTGGTAGGTAAGCTGTAGCCATACTTAATGAGTTGTGCGTACAGTTTGTTGAAGCTGATATGGTGGGGGGGTGACAGAGATGTGTATTACAAACTGTGTAACCTTGCTCTATGAGTTGCTCAGACCTGTTTCCAACTTTATGTCTTTCAGCTAAGATGTCACATGCACGCTTGCCTACCTATTCGATAGCTGAGAATGATGTGCTTATCACACACCTGATCCAGCACTACCCAGTGCTGTTTGGCAGGGCTGCCCATGAACAGCAGAAGTGGACTACCCTATGGAATGACCTAGTCCACAGGGTCAATGATGTCGGACTGCACAACTGGAGTTATGAGCAGGTCAGGCATCATTGTACTGACCTGCTTCACAATGCCTGTCGGTGGGGGATCACCTCACCATGGGGGGGGCATGCCATCCATCCCCCCAACATGTGTGCAGGAGCTCCTGGCCAGCCTCATGGCACCTGCCCATCCAACCAGCCACCAACCACTGGACACTTTTGCGGAGGTGGGTGGCACCCACACACTGGCCAAGAAGCATGCAGGTAAGAACACTGGGAACATCAGTAGACTACTGTTGTGTATATATCTGCATTGGTCCAGGTAGATCATGCATATCTGACATGTCATAGATATATTGTGTTGCTGCATTGTAGTGATAAACAGATGTTCAGATGTGGTAGTGTTGTGGAAATACACCGTTGATGTATTGTAATACTGCACCCATCTTGTAGCACTGCCACAGGTGTGGCCACTGACATTGCATCTCTCACCCTCTTATGGAGATCCCTCCAGGATACCACCAAGGCAGCAGCCTGTAGCTGTTGAATATGGTTTATTTAGATGCTTGCCAACACACTGAGCATGTAATGGCGATGGTATATTCCATGCACAGATCTAACACACCTACCCTGAATGCATGCTGTACATGTGCACATATTATTGCTGTGAAATGCACAGCATTACAGGGGTGACCATAATGGGGTATTGGAAGGGTATGTCAGACACCTGCATGATAACTAACATCCTGTCATTGAGGAATGTGTCCACAGGGAGTAACATAATGGTGGGAGACATGGCCTACAGTAGGGACATGTTCAGAACAACACCCATATACAGTGCAATACCAGTGTATATACCTGTAGGACAATGGCAACTGCTGCAGAGATACACTATGGAATAAGGCATTACAGATGTCCACATTATCAACTGGGTCTAGGTTGTAACATATGGTGTTCAGTATATGGAACACTGCAAAGTGGCACACATGTGTAGGGCATACTTGCCATACATCTGCATAAAGGCTGAAGGAGGGGGGTGTCAGCATGACACACCAGTGCACTGCAGCAGAGATCCTAAGGATGCTAGGAATGGCTGTATCTGCACATAGTCAGGTTCAGGACCTGTGGCAGCCATAACCCTCCCCCCACAGCAATAGTGATGGCAGTGTGTGAGCACCATGGGATGTGCACATAAGCAGACCTTGCAATCATGCAGAATAGGGGGACATGTGTAGGGCAGACTGAACATACACTGGTAAATGCAGATGGCCCACTCTGGTATACCCCTGCCAGGAGTAGTGACTGCTATAGTACACACAACAAGATGTGCGATAAACCATCATGATAAGGGTGTGCACACATATGCCCACACGGTGTGTATGCATCGTGGTCAGCAGACACATGCCTAACACAATCTGTAGGTACTGCATGTGAAAGTACAGGACATATGTCACATATCGGGCTCATGTACTGCTAAGATATGCGGTGATGTGGTCCCATGGCAGATCAAGGATAGGTGCTTCAAATCAATAAAGGTGTGTACACCCCCCATTGATGGTTGCCATTATAAGAGTATTGGATTGGTCATACATGGTCCGCTGATGTTGAGAGCTGTGCATCAGACATCAGGCATTCACAAATGACATCTGTCCACATATCATAGCAGGTATGTGTTGCTGGAAAACATAGGGGCTGTGAGCATTAAAGCTGACATAACCAACACAGTAGTACACATTCTGCAATGGGCCGTACACATGTGATGTGTGGTGCACACTACATGGCAGGGTGCAGAACAGGTGCACAGAAATATTGTGTTCATGGGCACAGTGGTATCCAGGGTAAGGGGCTTCACCTTGTGAAACAGCACATGCATCACACACATGTATACTGTTGCCAGCATGGATTGACTATAGCTGCACTGCATGCTGTTGGGTACCATATGTTATGCATGTTGACAGAGGGGTAATAGGAGGACTGTGTGTACTTTCATTGTGCAACCTCACCTGTATGTGTGTGCATATCCTGGTAGATAGTCAGTTTGTCTGTAGGGTCACTCTGGTGAAGTGGAGGGAGGTTGATGCATGTAGGATGCTTGTGTGCATGTGTGTGTGTTTGTGTGGCTGGCCATGTATGCACGTGTGATTGTGTGGTGTTCATACAGCAGTACCTCCCTTTGGGATCATGCAGTACATGTACATGGACTACCACATTACACACCAGGAATACCTGTCATGTGTGTAATCACAGGACAGCTGATAGTATAATATGGTCTATAGCATGGGACAGGCATCCAGAGGGAAGGTAGACACCAGGTATACCCTTAATATTGCATTTAGCAGAGAGGTCACCTACAACCCACGTATGCAGCACTACAGATGCATTGGGGAAGTACTAGTCAACACCAGGGAGTGTATCCCAATATTACAGTTGTTACATGATAGGCTGAAGGAGCAGCATATCTGACATGTACTGAGCATTACATACACATGACATACCAGTGCATGATATTATGGATAGAACATAGTAGCCCACACATATAGGGGCCATGCTCATCATGTCCAGACATACAGAGGGTGCATACTAAATGACAGCATTGAGGCCATGTAAAACCACTACACACAGGTCAGGCAGGTAAAGTAGCAACAGGCCTTGTGTTGTGATGGTTTGTGTAGGCATTTACAGGACTGATATGTTAATGAGTGGTATCAATGTGTGTACGTTAACAAGTGTGATGCAGGATGGGGTACCACATCGACATATATGTGAGACTATCTGTAAAGCCATGGACAGATAGGTATTACAGAGGTGTGTGTGTGTGTGTGTGTGTGTGTGTGTGTGTGTGTGTGTGTGTACTGTTAGGCAATGCTGTACAGGTTTTAAAGTGTGTTTATTGTTTTCCCCCATAGGTGGCGAGGTGGGTCATGGTCCCTCCTGCATGCAATCTGATGTTGGTGTCCATACAGACACTGAAGATGATGATAGTAATGTTGAGGCACAGGTGGGGTTGTCAGTGGCTGACACTGCACCAACATTTGGCATCCCCCTTTTAGCCACCCTAATCCCGCAAACAGTTTCAGTGCCTATACAAATCCCATCACCAGTGGCCATAATGGAGGGATAACTGGCATTCAGTGGCAGTGCGCAGGAAAGTGTGGCAACCATACCTCCTGTGTCTGGTCGCAGCAGGCATAGCCAGATGTCTGGCAGGGCACCACATAGGCAGATGTCCCAGGGTGCTCATGGTATGGCTGCTGGACATCATACCCCTGGCAGATGCAATATAGCTGGTACCAGCAGGCGCATGTTTCAGGCTGTCATGGCGGTGCAGGCACATATAGGACATTACCACAGACAGGGCCTGAGGCTGCAGAGGGCTGCTCTCACATCTGCAAATGACAATGCTCGTGAACTGGCTGGTGCCATCCGTGGATTAACTGAGTTCATGGATAGATGATGGTGAGATGATGACCCGCATCGACCGTGGTCTGTCCATGCTTGAACATGTGGTGGGAGTGTGGCGATGGCTGTGTGGTTGTAGGCCAGCAACGCCAACAGCTGGTAGTCAATGTGGACATGCTAGGACACCAAGGGGCTCCCATAGTGGAAGTATGAGCCCCTGCCCTGTGGGGGGGGCACTGTCCACACCACACCACAGCAGGCCATGAGCACATGGTCCTGGTTAATCCCAGGAGGGACCTGGTACCAGCGGACATTTGTTATCATCAGGTGAGAGTGGCACATCGAAGCCTGTACGTGGACATGCCCATGGAACCCCTGGCAGGTACAGTCCATGTGTCTGGGGCTGGAGGCAGTGAACTGCACACCTTGCCAGGTATGGTCTGCAGCTGTCCATAAACATCTGTGTAGGGCAACCACATGGTAGAACTGTGTGCATGCATACCTACGCACTATGCAAACACACCTAGGGCAACCCCATACCTACACACACCACATCACCATGCCCAGCTCACCACAGTACACCCCTCACCCACACACATGGTGTCAAATGTATGGCCCACCCTTGGTCTCTGGCAAACCAACATCACACCCTGTGCATATGATGATACCTGTGCCACATCCCTGTCATCCATACCATCAATGCAGGGACAGGCTAACATGGTTCTGATGCACACAATGACTGTACTACAATGTACCACAGTATTGCAGTGTAACATGTTGTAAGGAGTAAAGTGTAATGCATAAATGGCAGGTAGTGTAGCCATCCAGCACTTATGCCTTATAGCTGTTAGTAACACTGGTTGTTTGTGGTCTCTATATTGTTATCCATTTGTGTTGTAGGTGTACATGTGTCAGCACAAGGATGCCCTGTGCATATGATGATACCTGTGCCACATCCCTGTCATCCATACCATCAATGCAGGGACAGGCTCATGTGGCTCTGATGGACATGGTGACTGTACTACAGTGTACCACAGTACTGCAGTGTAACATGTTATAAGGAGCAAAGTGTAATGCATAAATGGCAGGTAGTGTAGCCATCCAGCAATGATGCATTATAGCTGTTAGTAACACTGGTTGATTGCAGTCCCTATAATGTTATCCATTTGTGTTGTAGGTGTACATATGTCAGCCCGAGGATAGTCTGCAGTCATATTCCACAACAGAGTATGGCACTGTAGTGACACCATGACTGTGACATATCTGGGATAGAGTTGAACACATGTCACAGGTTACTAAAATGGTTATTGCCTGTGCCACATGGACAGGTGACCCACTGAGGCATGTATACCCTGCAACCTGATGTAGACTCATCCACATATATGCACACTGTTACTTGGCAACACTGGGACTAGACCCCTACTTAGCTATGTAGTGATACTGAAGTGTGTTGCTTTCATTGCACACACCACACCGCATTTAGTGTGAGGTGTGTCCCAGGTTACATGTTACATGCAGAACATCCCCAGACATGTACAGTATGCTAATGGGGTATGTAATGGGTGTATATGAACAATACATAGTGTGAAATACCATCATATTCACATTACAGCCAGACATACATCTGAGATACCAGGGCCTATCGCTGCTAATGAACGTGACCATGTCTCCAATGTGATACAGGTAGGCTGCACACAGCACATGCATAACTGGCTTGGATTGTGGTATCAGTTACTTGTATGGTTGATGGTAACAGTGGTAAACATAACATGGAACATGGGACATATACCGGGTGTACCTTGGTGTAATGACAGTGTACACAGCACCCACATCCCCCAGTGGATATTGTACTCCATGAAACCCATGATGACACTCTGCCACCATCACACATTGGCCGTGACTGCAATATAACCCATAGTATACCCCAACAGTGGTACTACAGAGACATGCATCTAATGCACATGCCACATGCGTAGTAGGGTGCTGCAATGTCATGCCTCACCTATGGGCAGCAACAACACTATCTGTACTACTGTGTGGCAATGGGTATTGTAATAGGAGTATGTGGCCTCGGAATGCTGTACCCTATAGATATACGGACATGCATAACTACACACATGCCAGAACACAGTGGGTATCCCATGCCTATCAATCCATTTGTAAAACACTGTTGTGCTGGTACTGCAAGGCTCATGTAGCTGGTATGGGGGAGCTTAACAGGGTACATGTAATGTCCCATACAGCAGCAGACACAACTGACTATGGCAATGGGTGTTGCGCTGGTTGTGAAGGCCCTCATGGAATTCCCAAGTACAGGTGTGCTAACACAGAGCCACTGCTATACTCAGTCATGCACACGTACACATGTGTCAGTACAGGGGTGCATTGCTGCAGGTGGTCATAGATGTGTACCTAGCTATTGTTCCAGGGGAGATGGGTTGTGTAGGGGTTGTGTGTACAGTGGTATCCTGCCACCTACCAGGTGGCAGCAGGCAATCTATTGACAGACACTACTGTGGTGACCCTCAGGGTGAGAATGACATGCATCAGCCAATTCTCCAGGTGCCTCCTGCACATGGCCACTGAAGGTGATCAAGTTGACATGTATGCAACATGCTTTACAACACATGGTTAGTGTCTGTGATAGAGACCTTTACCCAAGCATGTTCTGTTGACTGTGGTAGTGTAGTGGAGGTACATGTGGCATGTAGTGCGTACAGGGTGACATCTCCTATATGTGCCAGTTCTTACACAGCTGGGCAAACATGTCAGTGTCAATCAAGCTAAGGTTGCCTATACATATCCCAGCTGGATACCTGCCATCTGCACATCTGTACAGGGACTGACAGTCATCAGCTTGGCAAGTAGCTATGCAGTACCATGACTGTGTTGACAGATAGACATCTGACAATAATATGTATGCCATAACTACATGTCAGAAGCCATCACTAACGTGTTGTACAGACAGTAGTCTACAGTTACATTCCACATGATGGATCATTACCCAGTAAGGGGTATATACTGAGACACAGCTCACACATCAGGGATACAACAGGGAGGCCTCGGTGTCCAGCTATGCCCCTAGGTGTGCCTGTTGTCAGTACTACATTTAGCACTCTGCTCTTGGCTGGGTTAGCACTGTCAACAGTAGTACTGCTATGATACACTACATGCCAGTGTGACAACACATACCCTGGGCTACAACACCTGTATGTAACACATGCACATGGATAACAGTGCTGTACAGGCCTCATATATGTGTGTGTCCCACATGTGACACTCACACCCCTTGCTACAGTAATGACAGCACATAGGTGCATGTATTGTACATGGCATTACATACACTTATTAGAGATTATCAGACTGGGTAGTGTGACCTGGTTACCAGGGCTAAGCCATGCTTAGCAAGTATCAACATTGCTGCAATATAACAGATGAGCTGATTTGCGCACAGGTAAGCGAAGCCTACACTCTATAAAAGTCTATACATTTACCCATAGCTCAGCACTGCTTAGCTTCATGCAAACCCACGCAAACCCACTTAAAGCTGCTCAGAACTGCCTTAACCACTCTGTATCCAACAGCCCTTGTTCTGCACAGGAACAAAATGAACAGCCCTTGCAGGCTTGAACCCACGACCCTGTACACCAAAGTCACAAGACTTGACCACTTTGAAGACAGCTATTGTTTTACCAATATAGCTGTCAGTACACATATTGCGTAGTATTGAACAATTGCCTTTAGTTCCTGAATTGTGTAGTCCTTGTTATTAATATGACTGTTGCATCACATATGTTGTTTTATCATAATGTATACAGATACATATGGTGAGATACATCTGGGAGGGTATACACAACTGTGACTTTACTCATGACAGGAATATGATTTGTATACCTATAATAGGTCTATATATAACTACATGTACATACACATGTATACTCATATATATGTCTGTATACACATCTGTATAGTGCTACATATATATGGCCATGTGTACATCTCTTTGTATGTACACACACACACACACACACACACACACACACACATATATATATATACACACACATGTATGTATATATATATATATATATATATATAGATATGTATATATAGATATATGTCTATATAGCTATATATGTATGCACATCCTATGTGTACAGATATGCCTATTTATGTTGGTATATATGTAGATATCCATAACTATATGTGCATACATATCTATTCTGATATACCTGCTACTGTCAATATATATGTAGATATCCATATGTATATGTGCATATGTATCCCTATCTGTATATGTGTATACATATATTGCTCTGTATATGTATATATCTGGGTGTTGATATGTGTATATATATATATATATATATATATATATATATATATATATATATATATATATATATATATATATATATATATATATATATATATATATATATGTGCATATACATGTTGATCTATACATGTTGATATGTATATGTGTATATATCTATATAGATATCTGGATAATTTTATATATATATATATATATATATATATATATATATATATATATATTTTCACCATATGTCCTGTACATGGAGTGTAGTCCTATGTCAGCCCCTATAGTCCCAACTTCGTAGTGCAAGGAGATGTCAGGTGTGTATAGCAGTTATATTTGTAGAGTATTGCTACTGTAATAGGGATTGTCTTCACAGACATGGTGTGTGTGGGAGGTCACAGCTGCTTTTAACATGTGCACCATTGGCTACTGACAGACATCCTAAGGGCATAGTAGTACAGTACCGCTGCTAGCAAGTAATGCTCTTGTGGACTACAGCAGAAAGATTGGCCAATATATTTGGACATACTGACAAACTCTGGGCAGTCCGGAAGTATACACAGAACCCCTTAGTGCAAGACATGTGGACCAAGCCTGACAATGTGGATGTTAACAGCCATGTAGATGGGTATAACACATAACAGCTGGTAGACATTTGCCCCATAGGTTATGCTTTCACACACCCCTGTCTGTCCTGACACATAATAACTGCTGGTACATCGGTGCCATGGCCACATACTACCCACTACATATTGACATACATCTGTACAGCATCCCACTTCTCTGTATGACATGCATGACTGTTAAGGGAGGCCCAACAGCAGTACATCTGGCAAGTATCTGGACATGACATCCCACTGGGTAAGTACACTAAGCTACTAGGCATGTAAAAAGCACTGTGCAGGCTACAGGCAGACTGGCTCAACACTGGCCTACATTTCCTATGGGGGAATGCACATGTACCTGAATATATAGCAGGCTCTACAGGCATGTCACAGCACAGAGTATGATATATCAGTGTGAAAGTGCATAACCACAGCCAATGTGAACACAGCCACAGCCACGTATGGTAAGCTAGCGTAATATTACGGTATATGGACTATCTGTTTGACACCATCCTCATATGTGCCACTCACACACTAACCCTACATATACTGGGCCACTACACAGTGTGGTCCGATGCCTGTCTGTGGTATGGGACATGTGTGTGTATGGCCCTACAAACATGTAAGCCAATAGGGTAACATGCAGTGGAGCAGCATATAACATCAGATAGAACGGGACCAGGAACAATGATATCTACCACAGTCTGTACACGGGCCACAGTACATATTGACAATACACACACTGTCGACATTCACCTTATGTACACAGACCTCAGTACTGTACACACAACCACAGAATGTCCAGGTTATGTCATCAAATATAACCCTACTATACATAACATGTGTAGCAGTCTGATATCTCACTGGTTTGTTATCAGATATACAGCATTTTAATTGATGTATTTGTGTTGCATTGAATATTAACTGAACTGGAAGTTTTGACTCTGCTTTTTCAGTTAGTTCCCCACCCACCCTCCTTGTTTTTGTTTTGGTGTTAACCTTGGTGGCTTTGAAACTGCCCACCCCTCTTGTAAATTTGTGTTTGGATACTCCTTCTGGGCCCATCTCATTTGCTCACTCAGCTGAGTGCAGTAACATCATATTCTGATTTCAGGCACTCCTGAAGTGTACAAAGAGAGCATCTGGGAAAGAAAAAAAAATTCAGCTTGTTTCCTGCCTTTCCTGTAAGTGGTCTAGACTGTTTGTAGGCTTCTGAGCCCCCAAGCCTTTCTGTGTTGGAGGGAAGCCTTCTAGCTTAACTTTGTTTCTTAGAATTAGCCAGTTTTCTAGTTTCAGCACTCAAATCTGTTTCTTTGAATCCAGCACTTGTTCAGAACTCATTGTAAGCACTAAATAAGCTGCAAATTACTACAGCACTCAACATTCCTCACTTGTCTAGAGGAAAGCAGTTTTTAGTATTTAATAAATAAACACCTATTCAGGCATATCTAATGGTCAGCTCCTGGTGATTTCTCCTGTCTACCTGATGAATCTGGGCATCTTGGGGCAATGCAGCAATTGCCTCATGTACACAGACAACCCTCTCCTCCTACCACCCAACACTACAAACTGTGAGAGGTGCACTTACATAGCCAAACTAGAAGCAAAGCTCTCTTCACCCAAGACTGGACTAGACAGTCAAGAGGAGAAGGTAAACACTTGCACCACACCACATTCATCACATAGTCCCCCAAAACCTACACCACCAAAACACACACATAGAAACACAAAACACACACCTACATTTGTGGAGGCTCTCAATAAAAACCTGCCCAAGCATCAGAGTCCTCCAAAGCAGAAACGCAAGCAAACTTCACCCCCCCCAACACACCCCAAATGACACATAGCCCACAAACTCAGTATGCTACTCAACCACAGCCCATAACGCATAACAACATACCCAACACTCTAGTCATAGGTGACTCTATGATGTTTCACTCACCAGGCTAAACAAGGAGAAAGTTACTGTCAGCTGCCTGTCAGGTGCCAGGATTCACCACATAACACACGCACTCAGGTCACTCCACAACAAGTACAAATGTGACACTCTCATTGCCCATGTTGGTGTGAATGACCTGAGATGTACCTCCCTGGACTGCATGAGAAGATTCATGGAGGAACTCTCCAATCTTGTAGCCCAGGCAGGTATGACCCTAGCCCTGTGTAACATCCTGCCATCACCCAGAATGATACCACAGTACAAGGACAAAATGATTGACTTCAACAATTGGCTAAGCTTCTGGTGTCATTCTAAGGGGATCCAGTATTTGTCTGCCTAGGACGACATGATCGACAGTCCACAATGCTTTGCCAGAGATGGCCTGCACCTGTCACCTTTGGGATTACAGATACTGGCTAAGGCTCTTGCCACTCCAGTGCCTTTTTTAGGCAAGGTTCAAATGACAAATTCACCACCGTAACAGGTACAAGCAAGCAAACTCTGAGAGTAATGCTACTCAATGCTAGAAGTCTAAACCTCAAAATGCACTCACTCAAGGCACTCCTTAAAAATGGAGAACATCGACATCTGTGCAGTGACAGAGACCTGGTTCAAAGCTCCAGAGAGCACCCCTGCATTACCAGGCTATAATTTATATCACACCTTTCGGCCACCCAACCCGGAACGAAGCACTAAAGGTGGAGGTGTGTCCATATTCATTAAGGATATCCATACCTCCAGGCTAGTTGCACAGCATAATACATCCGAGATTATCCAAGTGCAACTAACTCTGGACAAGACCACAATCTATATTGTAGCTTGCTACAGACCCCCCACCATGCCCCAGGATTCCCACTCCTTATTTCATGATACACTGGAAAGTATTAGGGTACAACCCAACACCCTAATAATGGGCGATTTCAACTACCCCACCATTAACTGGGAAAATTACTCATGTACCAACTCTTTTGCTCAATGTTTTCTGGAATTCATAAATTCCAACACCTTGGATCAACTTATGCACACCCCCACCAGGGGTAGCAATATCCTAGACCTGGTCATTACCAACATGGGCAACTGGAGTTCCACACCAGAGGTCAATTCCTCATTGGTCAGATCCAACCACAAGCTAATCACCCTAGACATCCACATCCTGCTCCCACCCCCAATTAGGGAAACCACTATAAAAAACTTCTCCAAAGCCAACTTCACACTTCTTAAGACAGAAGTGGCAAACTTCATGACACCCACGCAGACGGGCAATAGATGTATGACTGCTCCTACACAAATGCACTTTATAAGCACTTACACGAGTGCATGGATCATGCTATCCCTAATAGAACCAAGATGTTATCCTCCAAAAAAAGGAAGCCAATCTGGTGGTCCTCTGCCATAAACAAACTCTACAACAAAAGAAAGAAACTGTTGCAAAAATGAGTAAAATCCCATGGCTGGAGGAACTCCCTGGTCAACCACAGTAAGAAGCTGAGATCCCTCATAAAATCCTCCAAAGCTAGTTACAAAAACAAAATTGCCGCTGACTCTAAAGACAACCACAAAGCATTCTATAGCTATGTCAAGAATCTCAATGGCAACACTCAGAACTGCTCCGAGTTACAGCACAATGGCACTAAATATACAGAACCAACTGATATTGCCAGCATCCTGGCAGATAGGTTCAGTGCTAACTTTACCCCCCTCTCACCCCCTAGAGGGCCCATCTCTATACTGGAAGAATGCAAAGTTCTTGTAATCACGGCTGCACAGGTAAAAAACACACTCTCCAAAGCCAAGAACACAGCATCCATGGGACCTGACAATATCTCAGGCTGCATTCTACATGAACTACAGAATGAACTGGCACCCTACCTAAGTACTATGTTCAGTCATAGCCTCACCTCAG
The DNA here is from genome assembly GCF_019279795.1 of Protopterus annectens. Classification (NCBI taxonomy): domain Eukaryota; kingdom Metazoa; phylum Chordata; order Ceratodontiformes; family Protopteridae; genus Protopterus; species Protopterus annectens. Next base: position 450,595,777 of record NC_056747.1, read on the forward strand.
GCTTTGTGCCCACTGAATGGCACACTGTGACAGTTAACCCACTCCACAAAGGGGGAGCCATGATGGACCCCGGGAACTACCACCCCATTAGCCTGATGAGCCTGGTCTGCAAGGCCATGGAATGTATCATCATGGAACTCATAAACTAAGACATTGGTAATCTCCAAACTCTGGACCCTACCCAGTTTGGATTTGTAAAAGGCAGATCATGTCTCCTAAACCTGATTGACTTCTTTGAAGCAGTCACGAAAGCCATAGATGAGGGTAAGGTGGTTCACACAGCTTATCTAGATCTCGCCGAGGCTTTCAACACCATCCCCCACTCTGGAATTATAGATAAGCTCACCAAACTAGGTATAAATCCCTATGTCACAAGATGGGTTGCCAACAGGCTCTTGGAGAGAACCCACAGTGTGAAAGTAGCAGACTCCAAATCCGACTTCAGACCAGTGACAAGTGTAGTACCACAGGGTTCAGTCCTGGGTCCTCTCCTGTTTGGTATCTACTTCTCTGAAGTACAGGCTAACACAGAAGGTCTTTGGCTAACAAAGTTTGCAGATGACTGCAAACTAGGAGCCATAATCGAAACTCCTAATGATGTGGACATACTACAAAAGAGCCTCACTGAGACAGATGCCTGGTGTCAAAGCCATGGCCTGAAGCTCAATGCCAAAAAGTGTATTGTCATCCCCTTTGGTAAAACCTCTGTACCCATGAACTACCACATAACTGGTAATCTACTTAATGCCGAACATGTGATAAGAGACCTTGTGATACAGGTGGACAGTAGTCTCTCCTTTAATAATCACATTGCCACAGTGGTCAAGAAATCCTTCTACATGGCTCACCTCATCACAAAAGGTTTCTCATCCAGGAAAAAAGAGGTAATTGTTCCCCTCTACTCATCACTCATTAGACCCATTATAGAGCACAACACCCCTTTTGGTATGTACCTCACAAGACATCTGCAACAACTGGAAACGCCACAGAAATACCTCACAAAGAGGATTACTGGCCTCAAACAGATGCCCTACGCAGACCATCTCAAAAAACTCCAGCTTTACTCTGTCGCATATCGCCTACTCAGAGGCGATCTCTTCCTAACATACAAAGCTATGTCAAACCCAGAGCTGTTGGAATGCTCCACTTAAAGAAATCCCAATCCCTCCAAGCTACACACTCTAGGGACCTAATCCTTGTCACCACAATAAACAGAACATGCTGGAGGGATAGATTCCTGTCCCAGAGACTTCCCATACTCTGGAACAGACTACCTACCTATGTCAAACAGAGCTCCTCATTAGCACTCTTCAAGAAAAATCTTGATGATTGGATGGGAAATAGGAAATTCACCCCAGGGATCACTTCTGTGGTTCTGCTCGACAGGGGCACAGGAAAATAATTTTCTTGGGTGGCAAAAGCCAGGGTACATTTTTGGCTAGGCTTATATAGGCCCTAGGGTCAATAGCCTAGTACCTACCTATGAACCTATGATGTCATTAATTATGGTGTACAGTAGATATGCACCTCTTACTGCATGACATATGTACAAAGGTTGACAGAGTTGTGGCTGGAGGCACATACACAGGGCTAGTAGTGACATGTTGCTGTGATAACCTCATACATTTACTGTTGTAACAGGGTTTGTTGCAACATATGCCCTATGAGGGATATGAAGTCAATAACTGTCATGGTTGTCACCATCTACAGACTACAATCCTCACACTACCTTCTGCAGTTCACAGATAGGTGCTCTGTGGGTAACACATGAAACAAATGGCACTACACACTGCCCAGTCTGCAGATGACCCTACAGATGAGGTTTCCTCATAAACATAGCACTGACATGGCAGTTATTAAAACATGCAGGAGAGCCATATCCACACACACCCTGTTAAGCCAACTTTACTCCAAATGCAGTATAGCAGCACTTACAGTCTGTAGTCAGGTCAGGCACATCCCCCTCCTGTGTGTTGCCCTGTTTCCACAGTGTATGTTGTTAGAGGTAAATCCCCAATCCATCTGAAATGCTGTTTGCCAAACAACAGAAAGAGTTCCTGCTCACAGTGAATAAAAAGGCCAAACACCAGCATGATGCTCCTAGATACTGGAGTGTTTCCATACAATTGGCAATAGGAATGTTACCAAAGCTGTTCCACATACAATCAGCTAGAGGAGGGCTGCAATTTGAGCAGAGGCCATCAGCTGATCATGAGCAACACTTAAAATACACATGCTGCTGCCTTAGCAAAGCTGGCATAGCTCTCCACATCCACCAGAGAGGGAGTGAGAGAGGCAGACAGAGGCAAAGTAAAGTCAGGGAGGGGTGGGAGAGTAAAACTTAAACATGTTTGTGTCACACACCTACCAGCACAGGGTATGAATCTATGTAGTGCTATTACAGTTCTATACAGTTATTGGATGCACCAAATAGGTTACAGGTTGAGGAGCCCTCAAAATGTATATGTGATGGTGAGTGATATCTGCAACAGGGATATGGTAGCTATACAGTAGGTGTAGTGCACGTGCCTGTCAGCATGAACAGGTGCCAGTATCAACACAGCCACACTCTCACAGGGACACATACACATTGACACACTTGGTAGGGCAAGAAATACAATTCATCCCTAGTGAGATTGCCACAACACATTACTGTGCAGGTATCACATGAACCACAGGGGTCATACAGATGTTATATGGGCAAAGGGTATGTGGAGGTGTCTGACATTGGGCAGCATGCTTAGGTATGCCAATGGGGGTTGTAGTGAGTGTGAATGTGTTCATACACATCATACTACACACACACACACACACACACACACACACACACACACACACACACACACACACACACACAGGGTGCCAGTACTGACATCCATGGGTGCATTGCTTCATGGGTGTGTAGTGGTTGACTGTGCCAGACAGCTATACAAGGCTAGGTTATAGGTATACCTTGGTATCAGCCCACATGACAATGGTCTGCATTGTGGCTCAGGGGTGTAGTTTCTGGATTTGCCCACACAGGTGGGTATTGTATTCACCATCCAGTCACCTGGGTGACTATTGCATGTGGTCAATTTTGTGCATTGCTTGCCATATATGTGTTCCTTAGTCCATGACATTGTCAGTGTCTGGGACATGCACACCTCCCACATGCATGTAGAGTGACTTGTGGAACTGTACCTGGGGTGTCTGGCCTATGTTGTGTACACAGATTGTTATCGTCATATGTGCCAGTCCTGGCCTCATGTGGCGGGAACTGTTAATGGATGGCAGGTTTACCCTGCACCTACATTGATAGCATGATACCGGAATTCCCTGGTGTCAGTGGCATCTGTCCATACAGGGCATGTTTTTCAGGCATGATATGTCCTTTGTGGGTCACATTTGATGGCAATGCAGATGTTGCAGGGGTCCAATGGGGAACATGGGGAAGGTGCACTGTTGGCATGTACATGCCTATTGGACAGATGGACATGGTGCCATGCCCTCTGTAGCCCACTGCAATCACACCATGGTTACTATCAGTGGGCAATATGCAGGGTACTACCAACATACCAGTTGTTGCCTAGGCAAGTGTGTGTGTGTATGAGACATGAGTTGACAATGTTCTCTGGGTGATACTAGGGTTGCTAACTTTGAATGAAAAACACAACTTACACCAAACTACTAAAAAAATGCCGCAAGACAACTTCGGAGACTGCCGGTTTTATTTAAACGCTAAAATAAAAACGTGTTTTTCGTTTCACCTAAATGTAGGACTTCTTCAGAATTACAACACTGCAGTGTCTTTAGAGACTTCTATTTATAAATTTTGCGCCAAAATTTAAACACCAGCATGTCCTTAAACTTTTAAAGGAACATGCCTAAAAACCAATGCTGACTTTTATGTTCTAAAATATTATTCACAACACCATTTTGTACTCCATCATCCTTGGAATACATCAACATACTTTAAAAATAGAAATGCAGCTTTTCTAAAATAACATGACATTGAATCGACATAAATTATGACTGATCACATCACTGAAGGCTATGAAGTTAAAATTGAAAATAAATTACATTTTATGACCATTAGTTGCGTTGTGATCCACATTCGTTACAGCCTAGATATCTAAATAATCATATGGATATTAAGCATATCTTACAGCCTTGATTAAATAAAAAATAAAACATTTTTTTTTTAAAAATTAAGATTAAATAATATGAAACATTATATAGAAAAATATATATACAAAATATACGCAAAAATATCTTATGTATCCCTATATTGTTCCTAAAATTATTGGATCTACTACCGGATTTTCTTTATACTTCATTTACCTAAATTTAATATTTCATGAATACAGTTACATGTTCAATATATTTACAAAACTAAAATAGATCATCTAAAATGTGTAAAATATACACTTATACCACAAATATATATATTTTTGATTATCATATACAACAGATACTGCCAGACTAAAAATGGATACCCTACATTATACATTATCTTTCTAAACTTTTCAGTTTTAATAAACACATAATAGAGCATTTATCATTCAGGTGTGGGTACATATGTGCATTTAGTCTAATTTGCCAAAATAGTTTCATTTTCTCTAATAATAAACCATAAGGCCCCCCTCTTCCATCTTGTGTGATCTGATGGATGACCTTAAATTTAAACTTATGATCAGGATAGGCAGCCGTATGTCTCGCTAACGCATTGTCCTCCCTTTTCTGAGCTACACTTCTCAAATGTTCAGATATTCTATCCCTGAACCTCCACTCTGTTTTTCCTATATAAAAGGAAGGACATGCTTGGCATTTTACCAAATATACTACCCCCCCAGGTGTTACAATTAAATTTCCCTTTTAACATGATCTGAAAACCATTAATATCTAAATTGCTGCCCACATCTATAATATAACAATAAAGGCAAGATCCACATTGTGACATGCCTATACTTCTCTGAGTAGTAACCCTCTGTCTTTGAAACATAGTTTTAAAACTAATACCTTTCCTCCAAACAATTTTGGGCATAAAATTAAAATTAAATTTTGAGCCCAAAGTAACATCCTCTTTCAACAAAGACCAATTCTTGATGATGATTTCCCTAATTTGAACATGATCTGAAGAAAAAATCATGATACATGCCAAATTAAATTCATTCGATTGATTGTATATTATATCAGGGTCCGCTTCCAACATATTCCTAAGACTATCTTGGTTAAACCCAATTTCTGAATGTAACTTAAGGATTGGTTCATAAACTCCACTCATTCTTTTGGATGACACTTCTTGTATAAGCTCTTCTATCATTGTAAGCGGGTAAGCTCTATTCAAAAACATTTGCTTTAAAACCAAACATTCCTCTTTAAATTTCTCATTTATCGTGATCATTCTTGCTGCCCTAACCAGTTGACCTTTTAATACTGAACGTTTTTGGTATAATGGATGGGCGCTTGTAAAATGTAGAAATTTATTGGAATATGTTGGTTTCCTATGCAATGTGGCTTCATAACGCTTCTCCAATGTATTTTTTGTTAAATTTACATCCAAAAAAACTATAGATGTAATATGAAATGAATGGGTGAATCTCAAGAAATCTGTTGTACCATTCATTATGGCTACCAAATCAGTGGCTGTTTGTACTGATCCCTCGATGACCATGAATATGTCATCTATGAATCTCCCATAACACCTAGTTACATATTTGAAATTATTTATTTATTTATTTATTTGCAGTTGGTTTACCAGGATTTTCCATTGGGCCAAGATGAACCCGTTTTCAATGGAGTCCTGGTGAGAAAAGCTCCAGTAACAAGTTTAATAGGTTTTACATTAGATTGCAAAAATTTACAAATGATGTAGCTTAGAGCATGACATTGCAAGTAGTATAGCACCAGAAATGAGGTTACAATAGGTTTTAGGTTAGATTACAATGTTTACAAGTGATACAGCCTAGAGCATAAGGTTACAAATTGTACAGACTGGTGATGAATGTTACAGAAGATACATACTAGAAAAGAAAAACATTTTTAATATAAGTACTGAGAAGCCATTAACTCTTAGGAAGCTTGAATATATGACAGATATTATTATCATTACAAAAAATATATGTGGTTTCCCAATAGGACAAAATCAAATTAGCATAACTAGAGCCACACGGTAAGCCCATTGCCACTCCTTTTTTCTGTACATAAAACTGTTTGTCAAAGAAAATGAAGTTATAAGATATAATTATATCTAAAATTTCTTGTACTAAAGACATTTCTGTTTCAGGAGCATTTTTCTGTCACATTCTTGCTATCACCCATTCTATTCCCTGTTGCTGTGGAATGTAAGTATATAATTCTCTTACATCTATTGTCAAAAAGTTGTACTGTTTTTTATAGGTAAGGTTATTTAAACTACTCAGAAATGCCCAAGAATATTTTAGAATCCATTGTTCATCTGATACATACTTTTTCAATATGGAATCTACAAATTTGGCACATGCATACATTGACGAATTTCTCCCAACCACTATTGGTCTGAAGGGGGGGGGGGTTCGAAAATCTTTATGAATTTTTGGAACACCAAACATGTATGGTACTCCAGGAGCCAATATCATTAAATAATTAAAAGTATGTAAATTGATTCTAGCTTCAATAAAAAGCTCATTAAGAAAGCTCTTGATGAATTGATTAGCTTTATTGTATTCATTCATTGAAGCTAGATGATAAGTCTCTCCTTCTAAGATGTTCCTGATACGGCTTTCGTAATCCGGCAAATCCATAAAGACCAAACCTCCCCCCTTATCTGGATTCATAATCCTAATATTTGCAGACAATAAACATTCAAGATCCATCCTTTCTTCTTGATTTAAATTATAGATAAAGTTTGACCTACTCTTACTTAATTTTCTTAAATCTCTGCATTTACAGTTTGTTGTGGAGGAGATGATGATTGTGTTATATTATTCAACATGACATTATTGTCACTGTTTGTTTGCCCATGATGTTCCGATAGTATATATTGATTATTGGATCTTGTCTGCGAAGGTGGAGGAGGGGGGTATGCTATACCTTTGCTATATTGCAAACGATCCCTATCAAGTTTTTTTAATTTTGATTTGTCTCATCTTCTCCATATGCTGTTCAATACTTTGGAAACATCATGCATACTCATACTTGTACCTTACAAAATCAACATGTTGTTTGATAGAGACATCTACTTTCTCAATTTTCTCCCCCAATTCTTTGGCCATAATGGAATAGTGCTTTATCATCGTTTGCATAAGTTGCAAACCTTGTTGATTGAACATTTTAATGAGATCCTGATGAAATTTGGACCCTGCAATCAGGCCCGTAGGGTAGCGCCATAATCTTAAACCCTTCAGCACTAATTCCACTCTAAGACATTCCTGGAAATATTCAATTTCCAAGTTTAACTTTTTGTATTTTAACATGGAAGCATCTAAGTCATTCAATAAGTTTGATAAAGACATATTGTGACCAACCTCCAATGGTACTTTAGTATTTAAATTGTTGGGTCTATTCAACACTATTGGTGTTATTAGCCAGTCTTTTAAATCAGGGACTTGAGTCACATCTCTTATAGATGCCAAGTTTTCAGTACACCGAACCTGACTACTAGTGCCTGGCAATACCTGCACCATATTCAAGGGAGCAGCATTTGGGGAGACATGCAAAGAAGCGATACTGTTTTCATTTGAAGCCCCCATTGATTGAACAAATGAACTTGAACAAACAGTTTGTACACCCAGTAGTTGTATAACGTTTGAAACAGTTTCACTAAGCACAGTACCTGTTTGAAATGCTTGTCTTTGTGGTGCTTGTATTTGTGTATGAGTCCCGGTTCTGGATGTCTTTGCAAAAAACTCCGAATGAAAAACACAACTTACACCAAACTACTAAAAAAACACCGTAAGACAACTTCGGAGACTGCCGGTTTTATTTAAACGCTGAAATAAAAACACATTTTTCGTCCCACCTAAATGTAGGACTTCTTCAGAATTACAACACTGCAGTTTCTTTAGAGACTTCTATTTATAAATTTTGCACCAAAATTTAAACACCAGCATGTCCTTAAACTTTTAAAGGAACTTGCCTAAACACCAATGCATGCTTCCCCATATTCCCATTGCATAATTCACAGACAGGGGTAATGTGGTCTCAACAAGGGGCTAACATGTGACATACTCATTCATGTTTCACACACTGCTAGCTGTAGATATCTGTGTGTATTGCTATGTGTACTGGTGCCTCACACATAGCACGCATCACTGTGGTAGTAATATAGGGGACATGTCTTTACATACATATATGTTTGTGTGTGTGTTTTTATATATGTAGACATGTGCATATAGGTATATATCTATATATGTGTAGATATATGTGATGTATATATGTGCACATATATATGTCTACACATGGGTATCTGTATATTTCTGGACATACATGCTGTTATACATATATATCTTTATATATTATATATGTGACATATGTACACATATGCATACCTATATGTGGGGTACATTTAGACATCAGCTCCACAATCTCACAACACCTTTCTGCACAGCTGCACTGTTCTGCCTTGCTACAACACAGGCAGATGCCACATATGGACACAGCCTGACATTAGGGGGGTATATGTAGGACCTAATTGCAGGTAACCCTATTAACACCTATTACTCTCCTATGGCATTCTGGCATGCTACATTACAGATTAACCTGAGTATCCTGCCAGTGGTGGGCCATGGATCCCACATGTCCATCATAATGGTGTTAATTCCACTACCAGCTATTGGCCACATAATATACAACTTCCCATTACACAACACACACTATGATGGCTAACATCTTGTCAGTCAGTGCTGACCTGCACAGTTGATGGCTATGGCCCACTACCCACAGGGAATAACACCTGATGGCACATACAGATCATTCCACATCATCTATCCCATTATTATGGACCAGGTACTACATTCTATTACATGTATATATACTTCACATACCTGTTGTGGGAATGATGTCTTGATGAATGAATGCTGGCTGAATGCCTTTTTTTGGAGTTTTTTGTCATTCTCTCTCTCTCTCTCTCTCTCTCTTTCTCTGTCTCTCTGTCTATGTCTCTGTCTCTCTCTCTCTCTGTCTCTGGCTCTCTATCTATCTATCTATCTATCTATCTATCTATCTATCTATCTATCTATCTATCTATCTAGCTATCTATCTCTCTCTCTCTCTCTCCCTCCCTCCCCCAGTAAATGGACTGAGCTGCTTTGAATAGATTGCAGCATGGCTTTAGTAGTTGATGCACATGATCAAGGGATGGCCTCTGCACCAATCAGTGTCTTGCACTTGCTAACTGCATGCAGCTTGCTGTGTAGTACTTCCAATTACCACTGTCATGGCAACCACTTACTATAAATCCCTACATCATGTGGGCATGGTCCTTTTAACTTTCCTGTATGATGGACATCCTTCCTGTATGTGGGCATCAGTGTTACAGGCAGCAGGTAGCAATACAGCTTACAGGAGAACTGGCACACTCAGGCCATCTACATATTTGTAGGAGGTTCCAGAACTACATAGTGTGAGTAGAGTTGTGTTATGCCTTGTATAGTACTGGTGTTACAGGGTTTGTGTGTACACACTAGTTTACCTTGGAATGCAGTCTGTTTGCATAGTTCTCAACTGTGGGCCTATCTTCTTAGTGGCCAAAGGTGTGCCTATCATGTTTTGTCTGTCCACCACACAGGTCCTGTGTCAGATATTTCATTGGCAGTGTGTGTGTTGAGTGCTACCAGTACATGGCTGCATCCATTTATGTTTTTAACCTCAAATTCCTGACTAAGAGTATGTTGCAGACTATCCAGTAACACCAGTGACTTGCTTAGTGTATGGCAACAGTTTTACACATATGGGCCTGTGTTCCAGCCTCTGTCCTCCACCTACATACCAAGCTTTGCACATATGACATGCTGTCAGGGGTTGTTCTGTAGTGGGCTGTGAATATATCATGCTACCATTCCTGCCATTAGTACACTGCTGTTCTATCCCCCACACATACGGTGGGGCTGGGGTCATATATGTGTGGGCTTCACCTACACAATACATGTGTGCCCTTATGCACTCCAGAGGCCAGTGTATGTAACAGTGGTATATGGCCCTGTAGTATTGAGTCTGGGGGGGATGCACCATAAATAACTTAGGCTGTTGCAATATGTGGGGATATCAGGGGTGAGCTGCCTTAAGGTATCTGGATGTACCATACAATTCATCTATATTTAAATTAGTTACATAAATTGGGTTAATGCAGGCCTACTGCCTCCTGCCATACAGACTGTTCTGTTTGTCAGTGTGCATGTGATGGCGTCAGTTATGCCTTGTTATATAACCGTTACATCCCATTTGGTCAAATGAAGTCTTTACCACCTATTGATTGTGTACAGAGTGCAGATAGAGGTTGCTGAACTATATACCTGCATTACTTACTGTTGATTCTTTGGTATCCTGTGGCCCAGTCTGTCTTTACTATTGTACTATTTGAAGGGCTTGGCCTGGACAGCAAGAATTGTGAACCTTTCCAGACTACTGTATTAGTATAACTGTTTCGCAGTTGCATTTCTCTGTTTATATGGATGTCAGTGTCTGAACAGCTATATGAAATGGCATATAAAACTGTAATAGTACACAAATAAAGGTTTTACATTCATGCAAACCTGTGTGTGGTGTTATATCCTATGACCTCTATGTGGGTATACGTTGCAGGCAATGATTGTCATTTGTATAGGTGGCTCAAACAGTGTCCAGTTGCTAAGGTGTTAACTGTAGGCATAGTGGCTGTTCCATATTGTGTGCACCTTCTACATATGTAACTTACTGTACATATCTCTGCGTGTGTAGTCACACATATATATATATATATATATATATATATATATATATATATATATATATATATATAGACCGTGGTGGTGGTGCTGCGGTAGCGTTATTGCCTCATAGTAAAACGCTGTCCGGTTTGATTCTCAGCTAAAGCGTCTTCTGCGTGGAGACATGCATGAATGGGCGTACCTTCGTTGAAGGTTGTGTGTCAGGCCTGGCAAGCCGTTACGTAAAAATCAACTGCCAATCATTAGCGGACTGGAGTTCGCTGTGGCATTCTAACCGGGAAAAGCTGAAGACACACAAAAAAAAAAAAATATATATATATATATATATATATATATATATATATAGATATATATATATATATATATGTATATATATATATATATATATATATATATATATATATATATATATATATATATATATATATATATATATATATATATATATATATATATATATATATATATATATATATATATATATATATATATATATATATATATATATGTATATATAGGTATATATATATATATATATATATATATATATATATATATATATTGACAGTGACTTCGACAAGTGAATTCACCGACATTGCCTACCATGGTTGCATGATACTGCCACACTTACTAAACCATGGTAGGCATGAGTAGACTTTGCACCCTCAACCTGGGGTAAAGTGCTTTTTTTATCGCGTCGATGTCATGAATCGTGCACCCGTTACAGAATAAAAATAATAAACCAACAGCCGTATTTGAGTTGTCGATCAACTCATAGGGAACCATATATATATATATATATATATATATATATATATATATATATATATGTATGTATATCTGTATCTGCATATATGTGTCTGTGTATATGTATCCTGGGGATGTTGATAGCTTCCACATTGTACATTTACTATGGGAGCCAGACTGTATTGCATGATATGTTATCAATACCAGCCTGACATCATACAGGTGGGATGTAGTACTGTTAACATCTTGTGCCCATGTCGTGTCAGGTCCTGGTTATGGGATCTGCAACACTTGGTAATGTACTGCAGGGCAGACTTGTTTGGCTGTGGGGGGGTATACCTATTCGTACAAGACGTATATTGTTTTGGGCCTCTCAACCACATTAATGGTGCATGCGGACATATATGTTTTAGTTATTTTCCCATTGTTATCTAAAGATGTGTGTCCATGTATACCTATATATATATATATATATATATATATATATATACATATATATATATATATATATATATATATCTGCTTGTATATATATATATATATATATATATATATATATATATATATATATATATATATATATATATATATATATATATATATATATATATATATACATATATATGTAACTTGTGTATATTTAGACATATAGATGTAGACATATATATCTATGGATGTGGATATAGGCATTTACATGTATATATGGTCATATATATTTATATATATGTGTATATTTATATATATGTATATATATATATATATATATATATATATATATATATATATATATATATATATATGTTGTACCTGTTTAGGCTATTGGCCCCAGGGCCTATACAAGCCTATTCATAACAATTCCCTGGCTATTTCTTCCTGCAGTATTTACTTGCTTTATATATTTAGACATATAGGTGTAGACATATATATCTATAGATGTATGCATTTGTATGTATATATTTATATATATATATATATATATATATATATATATATATATATATATATATATATATATATATATATATATATATATATATATATATATATATATATATATATGTATACACACATACATCTAAATGTTGGAATACATTCTCTGTACTGTTGAATGACTGGGCTGGATGATATGTTTGTACATACATCAGGGTTATGTATATCTGACATGGCTTAGTGGTAAATCACTTTGGCTATGGTGTGCAAGATCCAGAGTTCGAATTTTGCAGAGGTTGTTTATTTTTTTGCTGGGCAGAACATGGGCCGTTTGATACAGAGTGATTAAGGCACTTTAAAGCAGTTGTAAGCGGGTTTGCACGGGTTTGCACTCAGGTAAGCACTGCTAGCTTCTGGTTACAGTTTCTTATACTCAGTTAGCTTCTAAATTCCTTAACCTGTGTAGGCATTGCTTACCCCTGTGCAAACAGGCTTAAACCCACTTACTGCTGCTTAAAAGTGCTTACTCCTCCTTACCCCCACACTAATTTCTTTAAAAGAAAAGAAAAAGGGGTTGATAGGAAAGTGGTGAAAAAGGGGCACATAGAGGGAAAGACAGTAGGGAAAATAGCCAGAGATGTGCAGGAAGGGAGTAGGGAAGGTCCATAGCTGCCCATTTCTTCTACAGCAACAGCTGTGCATATACACTGAATTTGGACGCAGATTTGGACACTCAAACCCCTGGGATGGGGTGAGGACAACAATAATACATTGTGATGCCAATTAGACCAGATTACATGTGTCCTGTGTACACGTGTGAAATGGACAGCTATGTATGGGGCGAGATGTTTTTGTGGGCATAGATTGCCCTTTTTTTTTCAGGTGAGAGTGGGATGTTGGGGAGGGGTAGTAGATATATTTGTGGAGGTAGGTTAAGTAGGTTAACAGTCAAGACAAACAAGACGCATACAGGTGAGGTATATGACACGTGGGGGGTAAACACTTTGATGGGGAGAGGTGTTGGGAAATCAGAAACCCACAAGCCCCCTAGTGGTAACAGTGGGACTGAGGTCCCCACCCATGGGCAGTCACCACTGCACCTTCACAGCCCCAAAGGTGGCTGTGCTGGGTGCTGAGTCGCAGAGCCAGGCTGACTCTCTAATTGTGACATGCAGCTTTTGAGCTGGTACAGGAGATCACCAAACTGCTGGTTGATCTCTTTACACCCTACAACCTCGACCTGGCGATGGGTGACAGGTGCCGGTCCATGCCCACTCACGGGGGGGGGGGGGTGAGCCCCATCCCCTGAGGTGGTTCCACCCGAAGGTGGTGCAGGACCAACAGACAGAGAAGTCCTGGGTTGGGCCCCAGACATGCTGGTGCCCGATGCCATGGCCAGCTGAGGTGGGACAGGTGGGTCCGCTGGGACTGGCCTTCCCAAGAGTGCTATAGTGTTTAGATTTCATCATCATATGTGAGTTAGTAATAGTCAATACATTCCAGGGTTAGGTATAACAGCATGCATAGATATTCCCATTAACCCAGACACCAGATACGGAACAGTTGCATAGCAAACAGAACACATGCATATATGTGACTACAGTGGTAATAAGAATAATATGCAGGTACATTGATGGCACTATGCCACCAATGTTGGAATAATTCAATATAGCACATGCATGGGAACCATTACAATATTTATCAAACAATTGGACATTATCAGAACATATGTGTCATTACATGCCGGTTGGGGTGGGCATGTTGATTATTGTTGGAGATATGGTGGGGGGGAGAGAAAGAGGTCAGTTAACAACTAGTATATTCCTGTAGTTCACATTACTTTCTTAGTCAGTGCTGTTATCTGTACCTTACAAGTCTTACTACACTACCCTATAGCCTTAGTTTGGACACTGATATGGCTGTCGTCATCGTTACACATGAACCGGTTTTACCTGCAGCATACACCTCTTATCTGGTATACCTGTGGAGGGAATATTTGTTAACACTAACTAACTGTTTCTACACATACTCCCAGATTTTGAGTTGATGTTGTGCACATAGCTATTCAACTCTTTCTGCACAGACTCTGGCCATGTGTTGACCACATGCTGGTGTTCTGGGACATATCTAGAATATTGCCCTCTTCCACCTTTTGTGACCTGACACATACATATACATGCTTTCCTACACAGTTATATTATGTAGCACAGTGTGGGTGACAGTGATCAGTGATACTTTATTATTCAAAGAAACTGCAACACTCACAATTCCCTACAATACCAGAGTGAACAGTCCCAGTACAGGTTATAATGGTCTGTATTTCTCAGCACAGTGTTCATATCTGACATACGTGTGGGAGCAATATTTGTTAGCACTACCTGACTGTTGCCACACAACGTTCCGGATTACACATTAGTATTATGAACATACATCTCACTCTGTTACTGTACACACTCTGGTCACAGTTTGACAACATGGGAGTGTAGATAGGACATACTTGACATATTATTCTCCTAACAGTTTTGGGGGTTGCTACAGTAACAGGTGTGTTCTCATAAATGTTTGACAATCACTTGTATTCCCTGTTTGCTGGCTAAACATCTGGGATCATCCCACAGACTTACAAGGGGGACAGGCAGCAAATATGGGCCCATATACTGAACATTCTGGCCTCATCTGTACAGTTGTGGGATATGATTCTGTATGCAGCCTAATTCCACTCCCAGGATTCAGACCATGGCTGGGTCTGCTACACCTTAAACACTGTCCATTACAGTTGTGTTTGCTATATAGATATTGCTGTATATCTCCTATCTGTTTTCTATCTTATTAATCCCCTGTGCTTTTTATTTATTTTATTTTACACTTGTTGACCGGGAGAGTCCAACTGGATTACAAGTCCATTTTCAGTGGAGGCCTGGGGAGAAAAGCTCCAAGAGAACAATTTTTTACAAAACATAGTTTTAAGGACAGACTTTTGACATACAATTTCCATAGAAGAGACTTTGACATACATATTAACTAACAGATAGGATACATTCGTTCTCTACAATATAATATTACATTTTAAAAGATATTCCTAAATTTAGCATTCCTGTGATAGATTTACTATCATAGTAAAAGCAGAGAGATATAGAATAAGGCTCTGAGAGAGCAGATGCATTCTGACCTTGTATTACAACACTCTTATACAGATTTCCTATACAGTTATATGTTGTAGGACAGTGTGGGCAACAATGATGTGCAATACCTCATTATTCAGAGCAACTGCATCATTTGCAATGCCATACAATACCACTGTGAACAGTACCAGTACTGGGTATCATTCTTGTATTTCTGAGCACAGTGTTGGTATCTGACAGACCTGTGGGAGGAATGTTTATTAGCACTACCTGAATGTTCCCACACACCGTACCAGATTCCACATTACTATTATGCACATACATCTCACTCTGTTACTGTACACACTCTAACCACAGCTTGACAAGTTGGGGTGTAAATGGGACATACGTGGCTTCTTAGTCACATAAGGTATTGGGGAGTTGCTAGTGTGCCAGCTTTGTTCTCATAGATGTGTGTCAATCAGTTGTATTTCCTGTTTGCTGCCTATATGTCTGGGATCATCCCACTGATTTCCCAGGGGGACAGGTTGATAGGCAACAGATATGGGCCACTTTAATAGACATTCTGGACATATCCATACAGTTGTGGGGTATGATTCTGTATGCAGACTACTACCACTGGCAGGATTCGAACTGTAGCTGTGTGTGCTAAAAAAATGACAGTTCACATCTCAGTTGCATCTGCTATTCGGTTTTTGTTGTCTGCATTTTCCCTGTTTACTGTCTATGTGTCTCTCAGTTGTATAAAATGGCCCCTGGGGATTACACCTGTCATATACAGGTATTCCTACACATTCATTTTATGGTGCACGGTGTGGGTAACAGTGCTTAATGCAACAGTACTATTACATGATTGCAAATCTACATTACCATATGATACCAGAATATACACATGCAGTCCAGCAGTTAGACCTGTTTTGTCAGGCTATTACATTTTTATTGACATACAAACCATATGAGACTCTTCCTGCCATATTCTCTAGTGTATGCAGTACTTGCCTTGAACAATACAAGTTTTATACAGGCAATTAATTTACTACTACTTTTAGTTTTATATCCTATGACAGTAAATGCATGAGTATTACTGACCTGCCTCGTGTCGCAACCTTGCCAGGTGACTGATGTGGGCCTCCTGGTTTGCAGCCCCACTTCATTGCAGCTGTGGGGGACATAAGAGGAATATTTAGCCATACCTATCCATGATATACCTGAGCTGGCAATTATTACACACATACTGGGGTGATACTTACACGAGTGGAATATTCCCTGCTGCTCTAGCCTCTTTGAGCCACTCCTCCAAGATGTCCCCCTTACGCCGCTTCAGGTTGGCATAGTGGTGCCTGACCTGCTCACCAGTTTGGGGTATGCCAGTGGCACTGGTGAGGTCATGGGTGAGATGGTCCCAGGCCTCTGCCTTATATTGGGAGCCCTTATACTGGCCCTGCAGCAGTCTCTGATCATGGTCTTTGACAAGGAGTCCTGCCATGACCTTGGACTCCTGGATGCTCTAGCGCTGTACCTGAAAGCGCACACCTTCTCCCCTTACTGCCATAGTGCCTGCAAGGGGAAGCTACAACCAGTTATGAGATGTATTCCTGCCTCTTGGGTTTAAGTAGGGCCAATTTCCCGCACTTTTCTGTGATTGGCCGGTTTTGAAAAGGCTAAACTATGGGCAAACCTGCTTACATAAGGTTGGCATTGTTTAAAGTGGTATACCACTGGGCACAATGAGTTAGCTGGTGTACACATTGCTTACACCTCCTAAGCTGGCCGGTGCAATGCTTAGCGTTGCTTACATTAGACTTTACATTATATTTCCTTTTTGGCATTGATTTCTTATTCATTACATCTTATATATCTGCCTGGTAACCATGATTAATGTGTATGTGCACTCTACGGGTCCTTGTGTTTTATTGAGGACTTCAACACTCTATTACAATTACACCTCACTTCTGGGCTTACTGCTGTACTCCAATTCACATATTTATGTTATGTAGTGTGTTATGGAACATATGACTGTATACTGATTCCTTTCACAGGTTCAGTTTGGTTTTACTATGGTGAAGACTTGTTTGCTGATGCCTCATTCTTCTGTAATTTTGTGATGGCTTGGTGGTTAACTACTGTGACTATGGTGTATAGGATCCTGGGATCGAGACCTGCATGGCTGTTTATTTTGTTGATGGGCAGAACAAGGCCATTGGATACAGAGTGATTAAGGCACTTTTGAGCATTTGTAAGCGGGTTTGGGTGGGTTTGTGTGATGGTAAGAAATGCTAACCTGCCGTTAAATCTGCTTACAGAGTTAGCTTTAGAACTGCTTAACCAGTGTAGGCATTGCTTACCGTCATGCAAATGGGCTTAAGCCCACTTACTAGTGCTTAAATATGCTTACTGCTGCTTATTTGTGCTTAAACCTGCTTACTAGTGTCTTATTCATTATGAGACTGACACCTCACATGTGCATTTACTGTAGTACTCCAGTTCATAAAAATATGTTATTTAGTGGGTTATGCAACATAAATATTACTCATAACATGCTTTGCTATGGAAAATGGAATCTGCTGCAGTGGGACTCGAAACGGAAATGCCTGCTCTTAAGGCGAATGCTCTACCCACTACACTATTGCAATGCTGCTTCATTTGCATATATCTTCCTTGTTATCCTTTTCAGCCATTTATGCTGCATTAACTGTAGCTAAGCAATGGGTACACCCGCACATCTATGGTTAGTTTTCATGGGATTTAAAAAAAAAAATAAAGGGTTTGTTCATTTTATTTATGTATACTGTTGCTGTTGTACACAAGGGGGACTGTTGTTGGGGATATGCAGACACCTATTTGCGGTCTCACTCATTTCTTACCCCTTTCTGCTGTTCTTCATTGCAGGGGCATGTATATTCGAGAGGTCTGCTCTCAGACATGCCCCCTGCACTCTTACATGCTCCATGTAAGCCTAGGAGCTCAGGCAGTGTGCCTCATTATTATGCATGGCACGCTGCCGTCCTGCTCCTAGATGGCCGCCTCCGTGCTGGACTACGTTAGTCCTGCATGTAGGAATAGTAAATCCGGGGGACTGTTTTCCATTAACCTAGTCAATAAAATATTATTAGTATTCATATTTCCAAAATAAAATCTTTCTCTAAACTGGCACAGTGGTGCAGTGGTAGTATTGCTGCCTTACAACCAGAGGTTCTTCGGTTTGATTCTTGACTGGAGTGCCTTCTGTGTGGAGTCTGCATGTCCTCTTGCATTCATGTGGGTTTTCTCTAGATACTTTGGTTTCCTCCCACATTACAAAGACATACATCTGGAGCATTTCTCCCTGGGCCTCTGCTGAAAATTGGCTTCGTTCCAAGTTGGACTTTCCTGGTAAATGAATGTTAAATAAATAAACCATTCAATGTTGATATGCTATAAAATGCAGGCAAAAGGTCCTTTACATCAGCTGCATCTACAACACATTTGTTCCAAAAATCTGAGTCTTTAAGTAGATATGGAAATGGTACAAATCACTGTCAAACAAGAATCAATAAATGTTCCCAAAGGATCAGTTTTTGACCCACACACTGATATTATGGGTCTATAAGATGGATTAGTACATTTTTGTGCACTTTGAGAATCCCAAAATACAGGGAATAGTTGGATGCTGCACTTTTAAACAGTTCTTATATACAAGTGCCACTAATAATAATTCTAGTTTATAGGCATCAAATCTGTCATATGCAATGTTAGTCTCATTAATAGATAAACATGAATAAAGAAATCATTAAAAAGGTATTCAGACATTTTCCCCCTGTAATATAAAAATAATAAGCAGAGAGTAAGATGATGAAACGGTACGATATAAAATACTGTAAATAAACAAACAAAAGCACCGAAACTGACATAGCTAGAGGCAGAACTGAGATAAAAACTTTAATTCATAAAAATGGAGTAAGCACTTTCATGGTATATTCAACTGCTTCATCAGATTGACTACAAAGAACACACAACCCACTTAAATAATTAAAATGATTCAATTAAAACCATCAATTAGACTGACAACTTCTTAAAGGAACAATCACAGAAGATACTAATGGTATAACATTCTAAATATATACGACAATATATATATATATATATATATATATATATATATATATATATACACACACACACACACACACACACACACACACACACACACACTTAAAAACATTACTCAAATTCTCAAATTAATGCTTCAAAGGTCTTGCCTTCAAAAATGGTTTTAAGGAAACAACCTCATTTAGGACTGGTGCTTTGTCAGCATTTAAAGACAGAATCCATTTTTGTTCAGCGGATTCTGTCCGATTCCTAATGTCCCCCCCTCTTAAATTTTCAGAAATTATCTCAATTTCTAAAAACCTAAAACTGTGGTCTACACCATATCTAATTATGTGCTTGGCAAGGGCATTAGTGTCTTTTATATTCCTAATATCTCTCTAATGTTCTAAAACTCTATCTTTCAGTTGTCTGTTACTGATATCTTATAAAAAGCATGACAAATAATACAGTAAGTAAAATAATGTTATGGGTCTTACAATCCACATAAAAACCTGTTTCTATCTTAAACTTCATGCTGGGGTGTACATAGTTAATTCCTTTATGAGTATATTTACATGCTGCATAGTTTCTACATTTAAAAGTGCCATTCCTGTCAGATGTCAATGTCTTACTGAGGACAGAAGCATTATAGCATAGATGTCTTTTTAATGATTTATTGTTCTTGAAGGAAAAATGTGGAACCATATCTATGACATTTCTTAGTTCATCCACAGTATCTAAAACATCCCAATTCCTTTAGAAAATATCACAGACCCTATAAATATTAGAAGAGTATGTTAAGGGAAACCTAACTGTCCATTTTCCTTCTTGTACTTTAATATCTTCAACACTTAATGTTTTTGCATAGTAGGGCCTACATTTACCCCCTCTCTCTTTCAGAGTATCAGTGATACATTTATTAATATCTTTCTCTTTGTACCCTCTATCTGGGAAATCCATTTTCAGGGACTCAAGTGCTTTAGCTAATTGTTCATCATCATTATGGAGTCTCATAACTCTATATACTTGTCCTTTGATGACATTATGAGAAATATGCCCAGGGTGCATACTACTCTTATATAGTAAATTGTTCCTCCGAGTAGGTTTCATATAAATACTAGTTACTATATGAGCCAGCTCTGTTTTCTTGACCTTGACATCAAGAAATTCAGTCTCTTCCCAGGAATACATAAATGTAAATCTCAAGAAATCAGTAGATTGATGCAAGTATTCTATAAATTGTACTGAACTTTCAGCTGATCCATTCCACAAAAGAAAAATATCATCCACAAATCTTGCATACCATAAAATATGGTCGGAAAAACCTTTGGTTTGTAGCAATATATCTCTCTCCCATTGTACCAACACAAGGTTGGCATAGCTGTTTGCACATGCTATGCCCATTGCTACGCCAACCCTCTGTGCATAGAATTGCTCTTCAAACAAAATAACATTGTTCTCCAGTACAAGTTCTAACAACGCACATAGTAAATTAATCTTCTCAGTAGTAAAACAGTGATTAGTGCTCATGAACTTCCTAACGTTTTCTATGCCCCAAGCATTGGGAATCACAGTAAAAAGTGACTCTATAGCCATTGTCACCAAATAATAATTATTATCTAAGTTGGAGGTAGCCACATATAATTTCTGTACAAAGCACCAGGCCTAAATGAGGTTGTTTCCTTAAAACCATTTTTGAAGCATTAATTTGAGTAATGTTTTTATATGTATATATATATAGTATATATTTAGAATGTTATACCATTAGTATCTTCTGTGATTATTCCTTTAAGAAGTTGTCAGTCTAACTGATGGTTTTAATTGATTCATTTTAATTGTTATTTAAGTGGGTTGTCGGTTATTTATAGTCAGTCTGATGAAGCAGTTGAATATACCATGAAAGCACTTAGTTCATTTTTATGAATTAAAGTTTTTATCTGAGTTCTGCCTGCAGCTGTGTCAGTTTCAGTACTTTTGCGTGTTTATTTTCACCCTGTAATCATTGGAATTTACTATTTACTGCTAATTTACTACTATTCCCCTTTGTCGGACTTATAAAATGATAAAGCCTTTCTACTTAATATAGCAAACTGTTCTTGTCCTTTGTAAGATTAAAAAAATGTTTTCTGCTTACCATTAATTTTGAACAGTGTACTAATACCTGATTCATAAACTTTTTCAAATATTATCAGAAAGAGATGCAGGGGAGGGTTGCATTTGACTTACTGTTTTAAACATCGCAATGCTCCACTAGTTACAAAAAACTACTAGAGATTAAATTTCCTTCTGTTTTATTTCAAAGATAGTGTCAGCTCATTTTGCTGGTTTTGAAAGAACAAAGGTAAATCCCTTTTTAAAAAGTTTAACGAAGGTCTCAGCCACCTCAAAATTACTATAATTAAGAATACATAAGAAATATACAATTTTATTAGAGCTTTTACTTCTATTGCCTATGGTGGATCTGTTGGCAATAATTTTTCTGTCTTTGTTGTCATTGCACTTCTGAGATTGAAATATATACTTCCATTGCTGGTATGACATCAAAGGTTCTTTCCATTCCTCTGCTATAATCTCTCATCAGTTAGGCCTTGAGGCCAGCATCAGCCCTGCCAATCTAAAAAAACAAAAATTGCCAATGGCGAATCATTAGTATGTACCACTTTGGTTTGATTAAAAGTGTCTGAGTTAATTTCAAAACCAGACTGTCTGCTTTTAAAATATCCATTATTATATAATTTGATTTTATTGGTTTTCAATTTAGGATAAGCTGTTTTATTAGTGCAATATTTTTCATCAGTTTTTTGTTTCTTTTGTTTGTGAGTCCTTATATCAAGACATTACTCAAGATTTTGAAAGATCTTATCATAGGATGGTATTATTCATTTTTACTTTACTATCATTGTATTTTATAAGTACTTCTAAAAACTTGAAACCACACTAGTCAAAAAAAGAACATAGTTCCCCATATAGTTCAATGTCTAGTGCAATACCATTAGGGAACTTCCAAAAATGTAACCCTCCAGACATTGTTTGTTGTATAATGCATTGTCTAAAGTATAAATTACCAAACTGCAAAGTTTTTAATTTTGTTAAGGTTTGCCAAGCATTTTTAATGATTCTTTAAACATGCTACAAATAGTTTCATTAAATTTACCATTTGGAGGTCCTATAGAAAATTGGGTTTAGACAACCATATATAAGCCTGCAGTTGTGCTCTGCTGAGTAGACAGTGGCCTCCAGGTTTGCTCATTTTCAAAGCTTTTTTTTATTCTCCTGATCGGCCAATCAGATTCCAATACACCCAGACTATGTAGAGAGAGTTTGTTTCTCATTATAATGTCTCCCAGAATTTTGGCATGGTGACTCACCCACCTTATTAAAATAAATACTTAGTTCAACAATTAAATTAGTGGCATAGACTTTTGGTTTTCTCCTATGTTCTTTAAAAGTTTACTTACAATCTTCAGAAGTAAGTTTAAAAGAGTTCTTTTAAAAGTTTAAAAGATTCAAATGAAGCATTTTTGACTTTAGTATAATCACAGCAAACTGTATTAGCCATCTTGCATCATGCTCTGCCTTACCAAAGAGCAGAAAAGCTAAAGTTCTTACCACTTACCACTAGTTAGTTTGTGGCTGATCACACATGTATTTAAATGCCAGAATATAAAGTCATCCATTTATGTACACGAAACACTTCAAAACTGAACTTGGTATTCAGGGTTAGGCTGAAGAGTGAGAAGGTATTTTTTCTTGTTTATGGTATTTCTTCCACTCCTGCACTATGAATAATTATTTCTTGTGCTTCTCTTCCTCCTCTGTTGTGTAAGCTTCTCTCTTGCTCTTGTCTCAGCTTTGAGGTATTTCATTTCTAGGCCCAGTTCCAGTTGTTTCACTTTCATCTGCATTCTAGGTCATCTGTAGATAGATCAAGTTGTTTGCTGCATATAGTGCATTTTGTCACTAACAAGCTGTTTCAATGGACTAAATGTTAGCAGCAGCCAAGAGTCAGTTGTTTTTTCAGTTTCTGTTGTTTAGTAAGCTGTGATGTATTTTTTCATACAATACAGAGTTCATTGTTGCCTGTTTCCTAACTGCTCAACCTAAAACATAAAATAACTGACGTGCTACTGTATAATTAATTTGTGGTTGCATGAGTATACACATTTTCTGGTGACAAAACTGTTTTTCAGGCAGATGAGATCTTGAGTCCAAAGGTTAATATCAAAATAAGTTAATACATTTAAGGTGAAAGTGCTGCAAATGTGTGCACATTTCTTGAGAAGCAGATTTAGATTTACTTTCTAATCGGTTTAGAGAACATATTACATTATTTAAGATTTACTGGAAGCTTTGTTTTTACTAAATGCTTTATAAAGCAAATAAAACAATAACATTCTACTTACCTTAATAGAGTTTCCTATGTATTTTACTGAAGCTCCACTTATTTCATTTTCAGCTGCATTCTGTGTCATCTGGACATAGACTGAGTTATTTTGCTGCATATTGTGTACTTTGTCCCTAACAGGCTATTTCAGTGGACCAAATCTTAGTAGCAGCCAGGTCAGTTTGCTTCCAGTTTCTGTTCTTTAGTAAACCAGGATATTGTGTTTTTTCATACAGCATGGAGTTCATTGTTGCCTGTTTCCTAACTGCTCACCATAAAATATAAAATAACTAATGTGAAGTATACTGTATAGTTAATTTGTGCCTGTATGTGTTTACAAAGTTTTTGTTGACAAAACTGTTTTGCAGGCAATATAAGACATGAACATGTATGCTACATTGTACAATTAATTGTACAAAATTCATAAAACAATACAGTAGGTAGACAACGAAGCAAATGAAAACATCCAACAATAATATCATTGCAAGCTATTATTTCTATAGTACGTAGACAGGATATTGTATGCCAGTTTTATTTTCGCACAAGGAAAGGGAAAGCATCTGGAAGAACAACATACAAGTGAGATCCACTAATTTACGATAAAGTTTGCAGAGCCCATACCAATGCTTTTAAATCTGAATTGCTTAAAGGTAGAGATGTGGAGTTAGGGTGAACAATTCCTTCCATATTGCCTTCATTTTGTAACATCATGTGACCTTAAATTGTCTAGTTATCTGGTTTATTTTTTTTTATTTATAGACTATGAAGTTCATAGTAAGTGGTATCACATACAGCCATAAATGAATGGCTGTTAAGTTATTTATCATTAATTTCTTTTTTTAAACATAGCATATTTCTGTTTTGGTAACTGATACTTTAAATAATTTCTGTTTAATATTAAATTAGGACATAACTTTTTACTCAGCAAGTCAAGGAACCCCTCTAGGAGTCACCATTAGAAAGATGATGAAGCTATCACAACTCTACAACATAATGCTAAATGCATCTGTTGATACCCGTGATTATGAGATATCTCTTACAGAAGCAACAACAATGTTATATAGTCAGTAAAATGATGCCTAAATTATAATATATGCGGTATTTTGTTCAGTGCTACCTGAGAATAATAAAAGGACATCTAAAGCAATCAGATAGTACTTCCATATCCTTAAATCTACACAACTTGTGACATTTGTGAAAAATAAATCATAAAAGCAACTGTAACAGTACTTCAGAAACACAGCTGCATTCTTAAAGAAAAAAGATTTTTGCAGATATTTTATGTAAGTTTACAAATTCTGTTTCTTTATGAAGATATTCTCCCCAATGTAACTCTATCCTGTAAGAATTAGTTTCTGAAAATGTAGATGCATGTTTGAGTATACCAGCTAACGTTCCCATCTGTTACATTTACAGCTTCTGTGGATGGAGCAATTTTAATGAGCAAGGTATGAAAAGAAGGGACTTTTTTAAAAGTATGTTATTAATGCAGTGTGAATATCTTCTGTGTAGAAAACCAAGAAGTTACAGCAGGCCAGTCATAATAAGTGCCAACAATCCCTTTGCAAATGAACTAGTGTTGGCAGGTTTGTAACTGACATGTTGTGATGGCTGGATGCATAGACCTGGTCTTGCAAATTACTGCTTCAAGTACTTTAATTTTTCAGGATAATACCATATTCAACACACACATATATTTAATTCAAGCCCATTTTGTGAAGTGAGGGTTTTCTAGTGAAGGCAAAACATTTCCTAAAACATTTAAATACAGAGGAAGTCCCATTCTGGCATTAATAAAATTAAATCTTCAGTAGCATTTTTGTGCAGTGAGGGAAACTGATTTTGATTTGTAAAATGTCACTTTTACACAAAAGGCCAATGGAAAAAGTCATTGCAATAAACTTAATTTGCAGCCTGGGAAAAAAGAGTAGGGGTAATTAATGTGTAAAAGGTAATTGGGCTTACTGACCCTTAGAAAAGGTACGCTGCATTCATTTATGATCATTAATAAGGGGAAACGAATGTTCTGTCATTGCCCTGAGTGCATTAGTATGTGCCAGTATAATCTGAACAATCTCCAGGCATATACTTTAGCAGTCATTAAAGTCTAATCTTGACATTTGTCATTCAGAAGAGCTCAAGATGTAACAGGTATAGCTATCTATAATAGGCCAATGTGGCAGAATCACAAAACTAGTGTCATGCTGACTTTGTGGAAAATCCCATTGTTTTCTTTTCATCTTATAATTCAATTAATTTATTATTTATATTATAAATAGCAGATAGTCATATACTCTACATTTCCACTACAAGATATAAATCCACAATTAATGAATTACGGGAAAACTGTATATTTCTTTCAAACTACAGCTTATTCATTATAGTTTAGCAACTTGTTACAATTCTTAGGAGTGTAGTAATAGCTTGTAATGTGGTTTAATAAGTTACCTTATATCATGGATTACATAGCTATGCTGCCTCGTTTAATATATCATTCACCTCTGTATCCTATCTATGTGACAAATCAGAGGGTCAAGTGTGTTGGAATTTGCATTAACTAATTAATACTGATGATTATTCCAGCTTTTAGAATGATCTCCTTTAATTTCATTGCTATGAAACCAATGACCCCAAATCAGTAGGCGTAACATTATAACAGTAGAAGTGAAACTACTTAGATCATTTTAAGGACATGGTTTATTTTTAATTACTTAAGCACATTTATTCTTAGATTAATTGGATAATCTATAGACTTAGACATACTGAAAGTGATTATGTTTGTGGGTACCCTGGGAGTTTTGATCTGGTTAGGTCACATGCTTAGAGGTATACATGTCATAAGTTGAGGCTATTTAAATCACATCTACTTCAGCAGGAAGTAACTAGTCTGTAGCTCTGTAAGTAACCATAGCATATGTCACATAGGGTTCTATATTAGGTCACCAGAATGTTATTCTGATGAACACCTATTCATCGACCCATAATCAGCGAAAATTGCTTCAGTGATTCACTGAATTTACAAGGGACAACTAAATAGTTGGCCGAAGCACAACAGACAACTACAAAACTTTGCCCTTTTCTCCACTGCAGTGTGATCTCGGACTTGGTATATATATATATATATATATATATATATATATATATATATATATAGTTAGAGGGGATGTGGGGGGGGTGAAGCCCCCACTTAGGTGGTTTCAAGACAACTACAAGTTGGTCTGTTGTGCTTTGGGCAACTATTTCATTGCCCTTAGTAAATTCAGTGAATCGTGATTTTCACTGATTAGGGGTTGATGAATAGGTGTTCGCCGGGATTACATTTTGGCGAACTAATATAGACCCATCACATGGCATATGTCGCCAGCAATAATTATTAGCCATAAACTCTAAGGAAAAATTAGTAAACAGCTCAAGGAGTGTTGATATTGTACCATGCTTGAACTATTCAGACATGCTAAATGTGTACTGTTTCTTTTACGATACTAAGAGGTAGCCTTTGTCTGGTCTTTTAAGGCAATGTCTGACATAGTTATGATTAAAAATCTATGCTTAGAATGTACCAATAAGGGAGCTAACACCAGACCAAGGAACCTAATACTAAAACAGATGACAGTAATAGAAAAAGACAACATGACAGGAGCATTACATAACACCTTCCAAGATAATGGAATGAGTCAGTCATTAACTTCTTTCAAAAATGATCTTAACACATGCACTCACATGTGCATGCACACACACGCATACACACACACACACACACACACACACACACACACACACACACACACACACACACACACACACACACACTCTGGCATAAACTGTCATACACTCACACTGTAATGCACTAATTATCTTGACTGGCAGTCTGAGCAGGATGGAGCTGTCTCACTTTAACCTTACAAAGATTTGTTTTCCCATTGAAATGCATAAGTGTACACAGCTACATTTCTATATAAAATTACACATTTTGTGCACTATTCTGCACAGACTTTGCCTAGTATGGATGTCTATGAATCACTGTACTACGCAATTTACTCTTCTTAGCAGTGGAATGGGATTGAATCTCAGCTGTAGTTTAATTTTTTTTTTTGTTTGTGGAGCTGGATGTCTGCTACATATTTCAGTTTTAGACATATTATAAAGCATTTACATCATTGAAACTTTTTTGTGTTTTTTTTTCAGTAGAATGATTGCAGTGTGTGTGTGTGTGTGTGTGTGCATGATCTGTTATACTTAAGGTTATCAACCTGTTCAACTTACATTTTATATTGCACTGCACTTCATTTCGTGTTCAGTGTCTTTTACATTCTGATTTTATTTTCTTTTTCCTGCTAATTCGGTGGCTTATATATCACTTTTTTTCATTTTCTGTTTTCTTTTTTCAGTTTGTGACAAAGAAGTATTGATGTGACCTGAAAAGATTTCATGGCATTTATCTTGTCTGTTATGTAGTTAATTTTTTAAATTTTTTTGTGTGCCAGAGAGGATGGCAGCAATCCATTTATATTTTAGATATATTGTAATATTCTTATGTCAGTGACACTTCTTTTTCATGTTTTAAGCAGAGCTGTCTGCATGATATTTTTATCTAATGGTATCTGATCAGGTCATTCTGCTTTAGCTACCTTTTCATACTACATTATATTCAAGTTATGTTTAGTGCTTTCACCTTTCCAAGTTCAGTTGAGTTTGCTTATCTGGTGGTGCACATCTTCCTTTACTTGTTTATTTATTTTTGGTATAAGATATTAGTTATTGGTTTGGAGTTTATGAGGTGTCAGAAAAGAAAGGTATGCTGTATGTAGAAAGGGTGTTTTGTGCATGTGAGTATATGTGTGTGTGTGTTGCTCGTGTTTCAAGTTTTGTGTTTTGAAGGAATATGTTAATCTAGGACTGTAACTGAGGAATAGAAGGAGCAATAACACTGTGAGGGGCAAGAAGAGGCATGTGAGAGAAAAGAAGCTCACATTCCCCTTTTCCCCTCTTTCTGAGTGATACATTTTTGCATTAGGATTAGCGTTTTCAAAGTAGTCCATGTTGTTTGGGGGGGGTATTCTGTAAACAATTATTTAGAGGTTGCTGTTGACATTCAAAGTTCATTATATTTTTTTCTTCCCATTTGATAAGCACTTTAACTCTTAGCATACTAGTTCTTATATTCATTTGGAAGCCTGCATAGTTTACACAGAAGCTTAGACCATGATCACTTAAAATTTGAAAGAGGAACTTGGTCAGCCTTGAATTAAAAATCAAAACAGGAAAGGGGTCTATATTAGTTCGCCGAAATGCTTTTTCAGCGAACACCTAAAACATCGACCGCACTTTAACAAAAATCATTTCAGCAATTTGCTGAATTTACCAAGGGGAAAGAAGTAGTTGGCCTACTACTCAGCTTTGCTCTTTTCTCCACTGTAGTGTGATCTCAGAGGTGGTATATATAGTTGGGGGGTGTGGGGGCAAAGCCCCCCACTTGGATGGGTTTGATTTACTTAAATGTTGGCCTGTTGTGCTGCAGGGCAAGTATTTACTTGCCACTGGTAAATTCAGTGAATTGGTGAAACGATTTTCACTGAAGTACGGTTGATGTTTTGCTGTTCGCTGAAATCACATTTCGGCAAACTAATATAGATCCCAGGAAAGTTCCTTAGAAATCCTTCGGCTAATTGTCACCCTAGTGATTTTCTAGCTCTTCTGCAATTCAAGGAAGTATCAACCAATGCTTTCTGACTTGGCTAGATACCCAGAATTTTGCCAGACTAGTTGGTTATTAATTCATTGGTTTTCATATGTTTTGCTCAGGTTTTGCCTTATTGGCCTTTGAATAATTTGCTTGCCATTATCTCATGCTCACAGTTTTTGTTGCTTTACTTAATTTGTAATGTAATCATTAACTTATTCAAAAGTTTTTTTTTCAGTCATTGGGTAATGGATCCATTTTACTTTTAAATTTTCTCTCTATTAATTTTATGCAGTAGATTACTGGTAAGTGTGTATAATCTGCTCACTGCATGGTGTAAGTTTTCAAATAGTACTAGGCACACCATGGATTTAGGGTTCATGTTTTTAGACTGATGTAGTTTATTTCAATTACCAATCCAATGAAAGAGAGCAATCAAACCTACATTTTTCAATGATAAAATGCAGTTTCATCAAAGCTAGAAGTAAACTGATTTGGAATGATATTTTTTGAAGAGAGTAAACCCTAGTCACCCTTTGCACCCTTGCTTAAATATACCAACTCTGTGACTGCACACCAGTAAAGAAAGGGCAAAGCAGAAACCCCATTATATGTTGCTGGCCAGTGGATTGATTCAAAGTACATTGTCTATGAGTAATAATGGTGGTCAGACTCAGAGAAGAGCAAGATAGCAAAGGTTGCATTTTTTTCTTTTTCTCACGTACCTCTAAGTATGTACATAGTTTGGGGTTTTAAAAACTTGGCCCCTACAAAAAAAAGGAAAAATACTTTGTGTCCTTGGGAGTATCACTGTTTTGAGTAGCAACCTTCCAAAGTTTTAGATGTTTTGGGTTTGAATAGTTACATCTATTAAATGAGATGTGATCATTCATAATAAACTTCAAAGGGGACGTATGCTGTTTGTCACTGGCCATTTAATAGACATTCAGAATGTCATCACAAGAAGTTTGCTTGTGGATTGTAATCGTGATTATAATTAGACATTAGTGAGCTGGTGCATGCTGCACTTTTGCTCACTTTGTCCATCCTCTCCAAGTTTGCGCAATCTGAGAGTTGGTGTGTGGGCTTAACTCCATATCAGGCAATGCAGCGAGAAGGGGCTTAGCCCCCTTTAAAAAAAATATATGTTTTGCAACATTGAGAGTATTACTGTTTTAAGTAGCCACCTCAAAGGGTTTTAGATATAAATGTTAGAAATCTTAGCAGTAAACAGATTTAAAATGTGTTTGCTAAGTAGAATAAGAGGATTGCTATTGCAGAGTGAATCCAAGAACTCTGATAAGCTAATAAATTTACTAGAATGTTTAATAGTATATGGCACAGTGTTTAGAAATGAATTGTTTGCTTCCAGTGAAACAAAAAGCAGCAAGTAATGTGTTAATTTTGGAGAGGGGGATTCGGGGTCACACTGCTAAGTTTTCAGTTACTGACACTGAAGAGAATGCTACTTGCAGAAATGTGAAAACTGAAATACACGCTATAAATGCATTTGTTCCTGTGGAGTGTGAGAATACAATATTTTGATAATTGAGTTAGCACTATATTGTTGTGTTACAACCAAACTAACAAAGCGAACTGTACTTTTAAAATATAACAGAATTTCTTTTGTAACAGGTACCCTGCTGTGTAAACATAACATTAGTAATATCCAAAAAGTACAGGTAATTTTCATTTATGGTGATGCAAAAAATATCATCCTATGCATATAGAAATGCAAACATTTCTTGGGACATTTTACACCCTGTGTCTTTAAACCCTGATTTAACTATTTTTTTTCAATATTAGCAGAAAATGTTTCTCATTTTAAAGCACTATGGAAAATGTGGGAGGAAGTAGAATCTACAGATCTAATGTGGCAAACTGATGCATTTAATAAGGAAGACATAGAACAGCAGCTTGATGCATCCATCCATCCATCCATCCATCCATCCATCCATCCATCCATCCATCCATCCATCCACCCATAATCCCCTTTTCCCATTTTTGCTCATGAGATTGGGTTGTCACATGAGCAATGACCATTATCTAGGGCCAGTGTTCACACTGCCAGTTTGCTGTTTTTACAATGGCTGTTCTTATGTAGCACACAGATGCACAAGCACTCACACCTATTGCCAGTTTAGAGTCTGTAAACCACCAACTGCATGTCTTCAGAAATGTGGTAGAAAACTGGGGTATCCAGAGAAAACTAAAGATAAATACAGGTAACTATAATGCCAAAATACAAAGGGGAAAGAGGACTCC
>NC_056747.1:450632858-450637858 GCF_019279795.1 Protopterus annectens
AAATGATAAAACCATAACATACAGAAATACCAGCAGTGAAGATTAGACCAAGACTTTATAGAGTATCAGAGTCACAAAAAAAAAAAAAAACAAAACAGTTATTAAGGGAATAAGTTCAAAAGTGCTCATACTAGGCTTGATATAGTCACATAAATGCAATGGAGGTCTTAGCCCCTATAACAACTTTAGAAAACAGAATAGGATTTCAAGTTTGGTAGCTGCCTCATACTCAGAACTGAAGAGATGATAGCTAACCTTGGTAAGACTACTGGACTGGACAAAGCGATACTGACAGATGCAACTTACATCCTTTGCCAAAGGAAAAAAAATCAATTGTAACCCCTGATGGTTTGATACAGTTTGTCCTTCACAGGATGATGAATAAAATACTGAAACTCCACTCATGATATGGTGCTGCATACCTGGATGATGTGGTCATTCATTCAAGGGATTGGGAGTTTCCCTTACCAAAAATGCACACGGTGTCACACTCTATAACACAGTCAGGCTTAACTGTGAATGCTAAGAAAACTAAATTGAGCATAGTGGAAGACAAGTATTTGAGATAGCATAGGAAGTCAAAAAGAGTGGCAAAACACTTAACAAGAACAATAGAGGTTATAAAAGTCTGGCCTGTACCCTCGAACAGTAGACAGGTAAAAGCTTTTCTTTTATTAGCTAGGTACTATAGAAACATGGTCCCCATTTTTATGACAATTGCCTGCCTTTAACAGATCACTGAAGAGTGAAACCTACTGTCAAGGTACAGTGGCCTCTAGAAGCAGATAGAGCATTTAATAAACTAAGAAGGAGCTTGTGCATTAATGATTCCTGGTTTTACTTGAGTTTACAAAACACAGAGATGGATTATTTTCATTGGTAAGTTTGTGGGTAGTGCTGTCCAGAACATTTAACGTGAGAAGCATCCTCTATGCTATATCAACAAAAAGCTGAACAATTGGGAGAGGAGATATTCTGTCAACAGAAAGAGAATGTCTAGCTATAACATTGACCTTCTTTGACTTGAAGTACTTTCTGTTAGTCTGGAACTTCAATTCTGCAAATGGTCATTTAACTCTGTAATGGCTAAGTAGACAAACTGTTAACAGGATTAATTTGTGCCAGTGTGCCCTAAATGTGCGTACTGAATTGAGAAAATGATCATTTAAGTGTACAACAGTATGGGTATAGGAATATTCTTACAAAAGTTAGCTAGATGACAAAATTTTAATTAATAGTAAAGGTGGTATATAAGAAAGCTGCTTTGTGCAGAAAACTATGAATTAGTTACTCATTTGGAAGATGATGTGAAGGAAAATCTTGGAGGTGTATACAGAGCTGGAAGCTGAGCTTGGGAGAAGCCTTCAGTCTTGGACTTTCTTGTTTTTCAAAAGACAGTCTGTATGTCCCCAAGGAGTTGTGTGGACTGAACACTGTTGAGACAACTGAAGATATTCCCCTGGATTTACTAATCTTCCATGCAGGACTAGTCTAGTCCTGCATGGAAGTGGCCACTTAGGAGCAGGACGGCGGCGGGCCATGCATATTAATGAAGGCACGCTGCCAACCTCCTAGGCATACACAGAGCGTATACGAATGCAGGGGGGGGGGTCTGAGAGCAGAGCTCTCAGAATAAACATGCCCCTGCAAAGTCGAACAGCAGAAAGTGGAAATAAATGAGTGAGGCCACTCCTAGGTGTCCGCATATCCCCACCAACTGTCCCCCATGTGTACAACAGCAACAGGACATATAAATAAACTGAAGAAAACCTGTTATATTTATCTTAATTTCAAGTACAGCTAACCATAGGTGAGCGGGTGTTCCCATCGCTTAGCTACAGTTAAAGCAGCTGAAAAGGCCGAAGAGGATAACAAGGAAGATATACGCAAATGAAGCAACACAACAATAGAGTAGTACGCAGGGCATCGGCCTAACGAGCAGGCATTCCTGTTTTGAGTCCCACTGCAGCACATACCATTCACCATGTGAAATCTGTATATGAACATTTTTTTTTCTCATATATTTCCTGTATAACCTAATAAATAACATTTAAATCTGAACTGGACTACTGTAGTAATAAGGCACTAGTAAGCAGGTTTAAGCACAAATAAGCAGTAGTAAGCATATATAAGCAATAGTAAGTATGTTTAAGTGCATTTGCGTGGGGGTAAGCATTACCTACACAGAATAAGCAAAGTAGAAGTTAACTGAGTGTTAGAAACTGTAACTGGAGGTTAGTAGTGCTTAGCTCCGGGCAAACCCACGCACACCCGCTTAAAACTGCTTTAATGTGCCATAATCACTGTATACCCAACGGCCATTGTTCTGCCCAGCAACAAAATAAACAGATTCTGCAAGGCTCAAACTCAGAACCCTGTACACTATAGTCACAGTAGTTAACCACTAAGCCATCATAACAATACACATGAATGAGGTATCAGCAAACTAATCCTCACCACAGGAAAATCAAACCAAACCTGAGCTGAATCTATGTACAGTGTGATGTTGTATAACCTTCTACATAACATAAATATGTGAACTGGAGTACTGCAGTAAGCATAGATGTGAGGTGTTACTGTAATAAAGTGTAGAAGTCCCCAGGACCCCATACAGTGTATGTACACATGAATCATGGATACCAGACACATATATAACCTGTAATGAATCATAAATCACTGCCAAAAGGCAATCATAATGCTAATGAACTATTAAGCAATGCCAACCACTGTGCAGTTCAACTTAGTAAGTGTAAGCAATGTGTAAGGCAGCCAATTCAATCTGCCTAGTGGTATAACTCATTAAGCAGTGCCAACCTTAGGTAAGCAGGTGTGCCCATAGCTTAGCCTATTCAAAACCAGCCAGTCATGGAAAAGTGTGGGAAATTGGCCATATTTAAACCCCACAGGCGGGAATACTACCCATAAGTGGTTGTAGTGTCCTACTGCAGGCAGAATGGCTGGAGTGGGTGAAGGCACTCAATTCAGAGCTCAGCGCTGAGGCATCCAGGAGTCAAAAATCATCGTATGGCTCCTGGTAAAACACCATGAGGAGAGACTACTGCAGGGCCTGTACCAGGGCTTGCAGTATAAAACATAAGCCTGGGACAGTCTCGCCCGTGATCTCACCAGTGCCACAGGTATCCCCCGGACTGGTGAACAGGTCAGGCACCACCATGCTGACCTGAAGTGGCGGAGAGGGGATGTACTGGAACAGTGGATCCAGGATTTCCGTCAGATGCCTAATGCCCCAGTACTGAGTAAGTACTCATTCTACTAAGTAGGTAATTGCCTAGCTTGTGCATACTACGGATAGGTATGGCTAAATATCACTGCATTTCTCTGATAGCTGCAGATGAGCAGACTGCGAACCAGCAAGCCCATGATGCTAGGCTGCCAAGGCTGCATTGTGAGGAAAGTTAGTAATTATTCTGCATGCAGGTACTGTCATAACAAATAAATATAAGAGCCTGAGAAAGTGTCATACCAGTAGAGATAAAGGTGTACTATTCTGCGAATAAAGGTATAACCCTGGAGTGCTTCTGTTTACTCTTCTTTCATATGTTGTTGAACTGTTGCATACTATAAATAGTATTGTTGTATTAAGCAGTGCTACCTACACTGTGGTATGCAGATAAAATGAGTATGAAGGTCTGTATAACAATGTTGGAAGTGCCAAGAGGTCAGTCATATGATAGCACAGTGAACTGTGATGTTAACTGTAAGTTTTATGTCACACACAGCAGGGGTTTGAGTCTCGGGAGTGTTAGTAAGTTGTATGCATAATCATATCCCACACCTGTACAGATTTTGTTACAATGTTCAGACAGAAAGCTGTATGCATAAGTACACCCAACAACAGTACAGATTTTGCTAGAATGTTCAAATAGAAAGTTGTATGCATATTCATACCCCTCAACTGTTCCAATCTGTCCAGCATGCTCAGATAAATGGCCCACATCACCAGCCTGGTAACCTGTTCCCCTGAAAAAGCAGTGTGATGATCCAAGAAATGTAGGCAGCCATTATTGACATATAACTGATAGTCAGACGTGTACATAGTCAGAGAATGTATATGAAAATAAACCTGTCATTCCAGCATTTCACCCAAAGTGTATGAGAGCAATTCTCAACATATGTTGCATTAACACCTGCATCTTGTCACGCCTGTATGTAAGACACAGGTCACGTATATAATAATCTATAACCATACCATTGTACAATATAAGGTCACTGGGTAGTGTAATAATACACGTAAGGGACAGATCACTGCAGTGACTACAAATGTAGTGAAATCTACAAGGATATATTAGTTGTTAATTGAACTCTCTCTCTCACCCCTACTATATGTGCAGAAATAACCCAATGACACATCTCAATCGGTATGTGTACACTCCAAACTTTTGTTGGGACATATGTCCTATTGGTTTATAAATATTCACATTTGTTTCTATGCATGTGCCATGTTAAAATACCCCATATTGGTGGTCTGTTACCATCAATGAAACCTGCATGCTGTTGTAATGGCCACTGTTGTTCCATATATGCATGTGTTGTGCTTGCTCTGCAACTGTTTTACATCTGGTGTATTGGGTTAATGGGTATACCTATGCATGCTGTTATAACTAATCCTGAATGCTGTCAACTATTACTAAACCATATCTGTCTGTAACCTGCAACACCATAGCTTGTATGGGAAGGCCGGTCCCAGTGGACCCACCTGTCCCACTTCAGCTGGCCATGGCACCGGGCACCAGCACATCTGGGGCCCAGACTGGGACCTCCTCCTCTGTAGACCCTGCACTACCTTCAGGTGGAACTGCCACAGGAGATGGGGCTCACCCCCCCTGGGAGTGGGGGTGGAGAGGAACCAGTCACCTGTCATCAGATCCAGGCTGTATTGCATAGGGAGATTGATAGGGCTTTTTGAGACCAGCTACGCCAGCTTGAAGGCCGAGTGGTGCAATTAGAGGGCGAGCCTGCCCCTCCTACACATCTCCCAG
>NC_056747.1:450642858-450657858 GCF_019279795.1 Protopterus annectens
GGAGGAGGATCAAGGGAAGGCTCGTACATACGTGGACTAAAAGGATGAAGAGCCCGCAGATGCTTGGGTCGAGACAGTATACTGGAGGAGTACCGAGACGTGCAGAGAGGGAAATGTGTGGAGGTGTGGTATGGCAGGTCTAGCAACTGGAGAATGGATGGATGATGTGCATGTGGAGCTCGGGGACCAGGGAAAGGGAACATTGATTCCCTTGATATATATATATATATATATATTGATATATTGATTGATTGATGTAGAGTGATTGTGTGTTTGTGTGGTGGATGGTGTGTGTGTGTGTGTGTGTGTGTGTGTGTGTGTGTGTGTGTGTGTGTGTGTATGTATGACATTATGGTAGAAATATGCAAATGAAGCAGAACAGCAATAGTGTACTGGGCAGAGCATCTGCCTAACACACATGCATTCCCTGTTCGAGTCCTACTACAGTACATTCTATTTTCCATGTGAAATCTGTATATCAACATCGTTTTGCTGTATAACCTACTAAATAACATTTATATTTGAACAGGAATACTGCATTAAATGCACATGTGAAGTGTCAGAACTGCTTTAACTCATTTCCTCCAGTACAGCTCTTTTGGTTGTGTACTTTTAACTCCAAGTGGGTGTGGCTTGAGCCTTTAAAAAATGAAGTTATCACCTTACAAATCAAACAAATATTCAAATCTTTGGAACCTTAAGTGTTACTAGAAAACTGTAAAGGTAAACTATTCAGGATAAATTAATCTTTACGTTAGTGGCATTCATTCAGTTTGATGCTTTAAACTCTATTTTATAAGCCAAAATAAATACAGTGACTATTAATTGCGTAATGATGTAAAAACAGCTTATGATATCTGAGTAACCATTCAAGCAAGACACACACTTCCAGCAGGATTTTCTTCATACAGCTGTGAGCTTTCATATGAGGCTATGTAATTCTGTGTTACCTGAATGTTGAGATATTTAGAGAAATATGAAAATTACAATACAAATAAACTGTGCACAAATATTCAATATCTCTTCAGCTGCGTTAGATCAAATAGCAATAAAATTGTGGTTGCCATCATGTGTGGTTTAAAGTGAAATCTTCTGATACTTTGTACGTAGCATGGTTTTGGAATTATTAATGTAAATATGAACAAGCAATATATGATGCCTAGAGGTTTCAGTAGGAGTTAACTGAAGAAATGCCTGGAGGAGCACTCAGGTGTAATGAGTTAAAGTGCCTTAATCACTCAGTATCCAACTGTCGGTGTTCTGCCCAGCAACAAAATAAACAGCTCCTGTAAGGCTCAAACCAAGGACCCTACACACCATAGACAATGTGATTTACCGGTAAGCCATGACAGATACTGATATTTTCAGAAACATATCATCCAGCCCAGTCATGCAACAGTACAGAGAATATATACCAACATCTAGATGTATGTGTGTGTAGATATATAAATATCTAAACAGATACAACATATCTATATA
Source organism: Protopterus annectens (assembly GCF_019279795.1). NCBI lineage: Eukaryota > Metazoa > Chordata > Ceratodontiformes > Protopteridae > Protopterus > Protopterus annectens. The sequence goes on from NC_056747.1 coordinate 450,644,338, forward strand.
TGTGTATATATATATATATATATATATATATATATATATATATATATATATATATGGGTTCACTTCAGAAGCTCGAAATACTGAAATCTCGAATTTCAGTATCTCGAGCCCAAAACGTTGAATCCACATAATAGCGAATGTTTAGAAGCGCAAAATTCAAAACCTCGAATACCAGAGGTTTTGAATTTCATGCTTCTAAAGTTCCGCTATGGTCATGTATTCAGGTAAGTGTGTGTGTGTGCGCGTGTTAAGGGGTTTGGGTAGGGGCTGTGATGTTTGTCAGTGTGTTTTGTTGCTGTGATGTGTGTGTGCGAAGAGAAAGTAGCTTGTGTGGTGGTGTTTTGTGTGTGTTTGTATGTAGTGCGACCTCAGAGTGAGAATATTTAAGTAGGGGGTGGGGGCTTTGGTGGTGCATGGTGTGTGTAGAGTGATTGTGTGTTTGTGTGGTGGATGGTGTGTGTGTGTGTGTGTGTGTGTGTGTATGTAGTAAAACCGCGAAATTCAAAACCTCCATTATTCGAGGCTTTGAATTTCATGGTTTTCAGTTTTCCTTGTTTTGTGGATTCAACTTCTTGGGCTCGAGATACTGAAATCTCACTATATACATATATATCAATATATATGCACAGATATACATGCAAATGCCTACTTCGACACATATATGTGTCTACACCTATATGTCTACATATACACGGCACGTTACATATGTGTACACAGATATATAGCTATGTAGGTATATACGGACATAGTTATATATATGTTAGCAGATATGTATAGCTATATAAGTATATATGGCCATACATCTGTAGATGCAATGGCAGATTAACAAACACACATATGTCCACATGCACCAGTAATGGGGTTGTGAGGCCCCACACACTATACGTCTTGTTTGAATAGGCATCCCCCCACAGCCAAACATGTCCGTATTGCAGTACACTACCAAGTGTTGTAGATCCCATAACCAGGACCTGATACGACATGGCCACAAGATGTTAACAGTAAGCCATCCCACCTGCATGATGTCAGGCTAGTATTGTAACATATCATGCAGTACAGTCTGCCTCCCATAGTCCCATAGAAAATGTAATATGTGTAAGCCATCAACATCCCCAGGATACAGATACACAGACACAGATATGCAGATACAGATATGCATATATATATATATATATATATATATATACATGTGACTACACATACACATGCAGATATATGTACAGTAAGATACATATGTAGAAGGTGCACACAATATGGAACAGCCACTATGCCTACAGTTAACACCTGAACAATTGGACACTATATGGGTCACCCATACATATGTCAATCATTGCCTGCAACATATACCCATACAGAGGTCATAGGAAAGACACAACACACAAGTTTTCAGAAATGGAAAACCTTTAATTGTGTACTATTACAGTTCTATATGCCATGTCATATAGCTGTTCAGACACTGACAACCATATAAACAGAGTACTGCAACCGTGAAACAGTTACACTAATACAGTAGTCTATAAAGGCTCACAACTGTTGCTGTCCAGGCCAAGTCCTTCAAATTGTACAATAGTGAAGAGAGACTGGGCCACAGGATACCAAACAATCAACAGTATGTAATGCAGGTGTATAGTTCATCAGCCTCTATCTACACTCTGTACAAACTCAGTAGATGGTAAAGACATTATGTGATCAAATGGGTTGTAACTGTTACATAACAAGGCATAACTGACACCATCACGAGCACACCGACAGACAGAACAGTCTGTTAGGCTTGCATTACCCCAATTCATGTAAGTAATGTAAATACAGGTGAAGTATATGGTACTGTACACCCAGATACCTTATGGCAGCTCACCCCTGATACCCCCACTTTTTGTAACAGCCTAGGTCATTTATGGTGCTCCCCCCCAGACTCAATAATACAGGGCCACATACCACTGTTACATACACTGGCCTCTGGAGTGCATAAGGGCACACATGTATTGTGTAGGTGATGCCCATGCATATATGGCCCCAGCCCCACTGTATGTGTGGGTGATACAACAGCAGTGGACTGATGGCAGCAATGACAGTGTGATATACTCACAGCCCACTACAGAACAACCCTTGACAGCATGACATACGTGTAAAGTTTGCTATGTAGGTGGAGAACAGAGGCTGGAACACAGGCACATATATGGAAAACTGTTGCCATACACTAAGCAAGTTTCTGGTGTTACAGGATAGTCTGCAACATACCCATAGTGAGGGAACTGAGGTTAGAAACAGAAATGGATGTAGCCATGCACTGATAGCACTCAACACACACACTGCCAGTGTAATATCTGACACAGGACCTGTGTGGTGGACAGACGAAATATGATAGGCATACCTCTGTCCAGCAAGAGGATTGGCCGACAGTTGTGAGCTATGCAGACAGACTGCATTCCAAGGTAAACTAGCATGTATACACACACACACACACGCACACACACACACACACACACACACACACACACACACACACACACACCCTGTAACACCAGTACTATACAAAGCATAACATAACTCTACTCACAGTCTGTCTGTTGTTCTTGATCCTCCTACAAATATGTGGCTGCCCTGAGTGTGCCGGTTCTCCTGTAAGAGGCATTGCTACCTGCTGTCTGTAACACTGATGCCACACACAGGAACAGGAAATGTAAAGGGACCATGCCCACATGATGTAGAGGTTTATAGTGGGTGATTGCAATGACAGTGGTAATTCAAAGTACTACACATGTGTAATCATATCTATATGGCTATCTGTATAAGTATATGTACATATATTTCCACCATATGTCTTGGACATGGAGTGTAGCCCTACCCCAGCTCCTATAGTCCCAAAGTTGTAGTGCAAGGGGATGTCAGGTATGTATAGCAGGTATATTAGTATCCTCTTGTTACTGTCATTGGGATTGTCTTCACAGACATGGTCTGTATGGGAGGTCACATCTGCTTATAACATGTGTGCCACTGGCTACTGACAGACATCCTAAGGACATCATTGTAAAGTACTACTGCTAGCATGTAATGCCCCTGTGGACTGCAGAAGAGATATTGGCCAATATATGTGGAAATTCTGACACACCCTATACAGTCCAGGGGTATAGACATAAGCTCTTAGTGCACAACATGTGTACCATGCCTGACAATATGGATGTAGACAGCCATGTAGATGGGTATAACACATAATGACTGGTATACATTTGCCACAATAGGTTATGTATTCACACACTCCTGTCTGGCCTGACACATAATGACCACTGGTACAGGTGTGCCATGGCCACATACTACCCTCTAGATATTAACATACATCTGTACAGCATCCCACTACTCTGTCTGACATACATGACTTGTAAGGGAGGTCCGGCTGCAATACATCTGGCAAGTATCTGCACATAACATCTCACTGGGTAAGTACACTAAGCTGTTAGGCATGTAACAATGCACTGTGCAGGCTACAGACAGACTGGCTCAACACTGGCCTACATCTCCTATGGGGGAATGCACATGTACCTGCATATATAGCGGGCTCAACAGGCATGTCACAGCACAGGGTAAGATACACCTGTGTGAAAGTGCATAACCACAACCAATGTGAACACAGCCACAGCCACATATGTTAAGCTAGCATAATATTACAATATATGGCCTATCTATTCTACACCATCCTCATACGTGCCACTCACAGACTGACCCTACATATATTGGGCTGCTACACAGTTTGGTCTGATGGCTGTCTCTGGTATGGGACATGTGTGTGTATGGCCCTACAAACATGGACACCAATACGGTACCATACAGTGGGGCAGCATGTAACATCAGATAGGAGGGGAACTAGAACAATGACATCTACCACAGTCTCTGCACAGGCTACAGTACATATTAACAATACACACACTGTTGACATTCACCATAAGTACACAGACCTCAGTACTGTATAAACATCCACAGAATGTCCAGGTTATGTCATGAAATGTAACCCCTACTGTGCATAACGTGTAGCAGTGTGATATATCACTGGATTGTTATCAGATATAATGACAATAATTATGGTGTACAGCACATATACACGACTTCCTGTATGACATATGTATAAAGGTTGACAGAGGTGTGGCTGGGAGCACATACACAGGGCCAATATTGACATGTTGCTGTGATAACCTCATACATTTACTGTTGTAACGGGGTTTGTTGCAAGATATATCCTATGAGGGATATGAAGTCAGTAACTGTCATGACCTTCACCATCTACAGACTGCAATCCTCACACTACCTTCTGCAGTCCACAGATAGATGTTCCATGGGTAACATATGAAACCAAAGGCACAACACTGCCCAGTCTGCAGATGACCCTGCAGATGGGGATTCCTCATAAACATGGAACTGACATGGCAGGTATTCAGACATGTACGACAGCCATATCCAGACAAACACTGTGAAACCAACATTACTCCTAATGCAGTATAGCAGCACTTACAGTCTGTAGTCAGGTCCGTCACTTCCTCCTCCTGTTTGTTGCCCTTTTTCCACAGTATATGTTGTTAGAGGTAAATCCCCAATCCATCTGAGATGCTGTTTGCCAAACAACATATCTAGTTCCTGCTCACAGTGAATGAAAAGGGCCAACACCACCATTATGTTCCTAGATACTGGATTGTGTTTCCATGCAATTGGCTATGGGAATGTTACCACAGCTGTTCCACATGCAATCAGCTAGGGGAGGGCAGCAATTCGTGCAGAGGCCATCAGCTGATCATGAGCATCACTTAAAATACACATGCTGCTGCCTAAGCAAAGCAGGTGTGGGTGTCCACATCCACCAGAGAGGGAGTGGGAGAGGCAAACAGAGGCACATACATGTCAGGGAGGGGTGGGAGAGTAAAACTGAAGCATGTTTGTGTCACACACCTACCAGCACAGGGTATCAACCCCTCAACAACTATGTAGTGCTATCATAGTTTGATGCAGTTATTGGATGTGCCATATGGGTTACCTGTTGTGGAGGACTCAGAACATGTATGTGATGGTGAGTGACATCCTCAACAGGGATACAGTAGCTATATGGTAGGTGACGTACACGTGCCTGTCCGCATGAACAGGTGCCAGCGTCAACACAGCCACACTCTCACAGGGACGCACACACATATACACACATGGCAGGGCTAAGAGTACAACTCATCAGTAGTGGGACTGCCACAACACATCACTGTGCAGGCATCACATGCACCACACGGGTCATACGGAGGTTGTATGGGCAAAGATTATGAGGAGGTGTCAGACATCAGACAACATGCTTTAGTATGCCCAAGGGGGTTGTAGTGAGTGTAGATGTGGACATATGCACCATACAACACACACACAAACACACAGGGTGCCAGTAGTGACATTCTTGGGTGCATGTCTGAACAGGTGTGTGGTGGTCAACTGTGCCAGCAGGCTATACAAAGGTAGGTGATGGGTATACCTTGGCATTAGGCCACATGACAATGGTCTGCATTATGGCTCAGGACTGTAGTTTCTGCATTTGCCCACACAGGTGGGTATTGTATCCCCCATCCAGTCACCTGGGTGACTAATGTATGTGGCCAATGCTGTGCATCGCTTCCCATGTATGTGTTCCTTAGTCCATGACATGGACGGTTTTCTAGGATGTGCACACCTCCCACATGCATGTACAGTGACATGTGGAACTGTACCTGGGGTGTCTAGCCCACGTTGTGAACACAGATTATCATCAGATGTGCCAGTCTTGCCCACCTGTGGCAGGGACTGGTAATGGGCAGCAGGTTTACCCTGCACCTACATTGATAGCATGCTAACAGCATTCCCTGGTGTCAGTGGCATCTGTCCATACAGGGCATGTTGTCAGGCATAGTATGTCTGTTGTGGGTCACATTTGAAGGCACCACAGGTGATGCAGGTTCCATTGGGGAACATGGGGGAGGTGTACTGTCTGCATGTACGTGCATATTGGACAGATGGGGAGGAAGACATGCCCTCTGTAGCCCACTATCACTCCATAGTTACTATCAGTGACCAATATGCAGTGTACTACCCACATATTGGCTGTTGCCTAGTCATGTGTGTGTGTGTGTATGAGACATGGGTTAGAGTATACTCTGGGTAATACTGGGGTTGCTAACTGTGATTGCCTGGCTTTGATGTCACATGCATTGGTATGGATATGCACCCCAGCCTCTTGGCTATTTCACAGCTGTTATCCCTGTACAGTGGACATTGTGATATGTACTAGGGCCACCATATAAGAATTTTGCAAAACCCACTGCATATTGGGCCCAGGTGTCATACATGCACATTCACCTCCACCCAGGATATGAGTTTCAAACACACACACACACACACACACACACACACACACACACACACACACACACACACACACACACACACATCTGTCATGTCTTGGAGAAGAACCCCTACCAAACTAATTTATTACACTACAACACTATGCAGTTATAGTACACGCTACAGACATTATTGGAGTACTCCTTCCCCAAAGGTGCATTTCACACTGAATGACATCAGCAGGATTGCCAAAGTAGGCCATTTGAAATGTACTGTGAGTGACTAGCCTAAAATACATTGTTCCCTACACAGACAGTGAGACTCACACTAAACATCCACAACCGACATGCGTGGGAATAGAAACCCTGACAAAGGTCTATATCACACTACAGCACAGAGCTGTTATAGGATACACCATGGGGATTACTGGAGTACTTCTTCCCCAAAGGTGCATTTCACAATGAATGACATCAGCAGGATTACCAAAGTAGGGCATTTGAAATGCACTGCGACTGACTAGCCTATAACGCATTGCTCCCTACACATACAGTGAGACAAACACAAAACATCCACAGCTGACATGTATTGGTACACACAAAACATCCACAGCTGACATATGTGGGTATAGAACCCCTGACAGAAATCTATATCACACTACAGCATGGAGCTGTTGTAGGATGCAACACAGGGATTACTGGAGTACTCCTTTCCCAAAGGTGCATTTCACAATGAATGACATCAGCAGGATTACCAAAGTAGGGCATTTAAAATGTACTGTGAGTGACTAGCCTATGATGCATTGCTCTGTACACAGACTTTGAAGCTCATACAAAACATCCAGAACTGCCATGGGTGGAGATGAAACCCTACCACAGTTCTAAATCTCACTCCAGCAGTACGCAGTTACCGGACGTGCTCCAGAGATTACTGGGGTACAAACTTCCCAGAAGTGTAGTTCTAGGTGGGTGACATCAACAGCCTTGCCAAAGTTAAGTATATGAATTGTAAGGAGTGTGAGTACCCTAAAAGCATTACTCTCTACACAATCAGAGGCAGACAGACACGCACACAAACGCACTTGCCAAATCGGGGGTTAGAACACCTACCTAATTACTTTATCACACTACAGCAGTACGCAGTTACAGGATGCGCTACAGAGATTATTATGCAACAACCTTCCTAGAGGTGTATTTCTAGGTGGGTGACATCAGCAGCCTTGCCTAAGTTGAGTATATGAATCGTAAGGAGTGTGAGAACCCTAAAAAGCATTGTTCTCTACACAATCAGAGACAGACAGACATGCACACACACAGTTGCCAAGTCTGGGGTTAGAATACCTACCTAACTACTTTATCACACTAAACAGTACACAGTTACAGGATGCACTATGCAGATTACTAGACAGTCTTCCCAGAGGTGTAGTTCTAGGTGGGTGACATCAGCAGCCTTGCCAAAGTTGAGTATATGAGTTGTGAGGAGTGTGAGTGCCTTAAAAAGCATTGCTCTCTACACAGTCAGGCATGCACACACACACACAGTTGCCAAGTCTGGGGTTAGAACACCTACCTAACTACTTTATTACACTGCAGCAGTATGCAATTACAGGGCATGCTACAGAGATTACTAGGCAACAACCTTCCCAGAGGTGTATTTCTAGGTGGGTGACATCAGCAGCCTTGCCAAAGTTGAGTATATGAATTGTAAGGAGTGTGATTACCCTAAAAAGCATTACTCTCTACACAATCAGAGGCAGACAGACACGCACACAAACGCACTTGCCAAATCGGGGGTTAGAACACCTACCTAATTACTTTATCACACTACAGCAGTATGCAGTTACAGGACACGCTACAGAGATTATTATGCAACAACCTTCCTAGAGGTGTATTTCTAGGTGGGTGACATCAGCAGCCTTGCCTAAGTTGAGTATATGAATTGTAAGGAGTGTGAGTACCCTAAAAAGCATTGTTCTCTACACAATCAGAGACAGACACGCACACACACAGTTGCCAAGTCTGGGGTTAGAATACCTACCTAACTACTTTATCACACTACAACAGTATACAGTTACAGGATGCACTATGCAGATTACTAGACAACAGTCTTCCCAGAGGTGTAGTTCTAGGTGGGTGACATCAGCAGCCTTGCCAAAGTTGAGTATGTGAGTTGTGAGGAGTGTGAGTACCTTAAAAAGCATTGCTCTCTACACAGTCAGACATGCACACACACACACACACACACACACACACACACACACACACACACACACACACACACACACAGTTGCCAAGTCTGGGGTTAGAACTCCACCTAACTAGTTTATCACACCACAGCTGTGCACAGTTATGGGACATGCCATGGAGATTACTGGGCTACAACTCTACCAAAGGTGTATTTCACATTGGATTACCTCAGCAGGCTTGTCATAGTAGGGCTATGGGGAGGGCAGTGTGTGCATGGCCCATAACCCATTCATGTATGGGTTGACACACCACATGCAGGCACACATGGGGTCATACGTCACAGGTATGTGTATACAGCTGCTAGATGACTACTTCCTTGTACAGTCATGTTGTACAGCTGCCACGTGCACCACATAGTCTATAATGCTGACAGATACTGGTGGCTAGTATCTGCAGTGAGTGACATCTGCACCTCATGTGTTAGGGGCCCTTTGGCTGTGTGCTGGGTGGGATAGGCCTGGATGGCTCCTTGTCACAGTGACCCTCTTCTACACATCTATGCATGTCTACCTTTGGCTTATTATAGTGTGTTGTCCTGACATATATGTCTGTATTCCTATCCACTGTGTGTGCAAGGTATGAGTGGTGCATACTGACGACTGTCTGCACTAACAACTGCAACTGCCAGATATGTCTGGTCCACTGGCGTTTGCAGTCATGGCCTTCATGTGTTTCAGTGTGTGAGTATGCCCAGTATGGTCATTTGTATTGAATCTGTGGATCATGCCCAGGTAGTTTGTGCTGCAGTGCTGACCTTTGTGTTTTACACCAACAGGTAGCATGCTGTCTCTGCAGGGTATCCATCGATCATTTGGCTTTGACTGTTACTACATTTCTGCATAGCTGGCGGGGCACACCTGACTGTTTCTACATTTCTACACAGGAGTGGGGGGGGCACACCTGACTGTTATTACATTACTATGTAGGATGGGGGGGTGCACCTGACTATTTCTACATTTCTACATAGGGTTGGGGGAGCACACCTGACAGTTATTACATTACTATGTAGGATGGGGTGGAGCACACCTGGCTATTTCTACATTTCTACACAGGAGTGGGGGGGGGCACACCTGACTGTTATTACATTACTATGTAGGATGGGGGGGCACACCTGACTATTTCTACATTTCTACACAGGAGTGGGGGGGCACACTTGACTGTTATTACATTACTATGTAGGATGTGGTGGGCACACGTGAAACATGTACACATTCGCTATGACCATACTGGTATGTCAGGTACTCCATTTCATTATTTATTGCTAACTATCATGCTGACTAGAGGCATACCAGTGTACTACAGATCATGGCTTTGGTTGCCCTACATATTATTGTCTGTCTTCCTACCCTTCAGAACTAACATTCAACTGCCTGCAGTGCTGTGGTCTGTCTGTGTAGGCCTGGGGGGGGTTAACCATAGCCATCATTCTGGGGTCATGCCACAGGCTCTGTTTGGGTTTGTCTACACCTGTCCTGCTGGCTGAGACTGTTGTTGGATATGTGAACCATCCTGCCTGGCATGTGTGGGTCATATGGACACATGTCGCACAGCGCATTTCCTGCAGTGGATTTTGTCACCCTGTGTAGTACTGGCTATTATGGTGACTCCAGTATGGGTTGCAGATGTCATGGTGCCACTATCGGAGTCTATTGTCTGCTGCCATAACATTCAGCCACCCAATTCCCTTGCATGCTCACATCCATACCATAGCTACAGATAACAACACATTCTACTCCATTTGGCAACTGGTAGGTTGATTGACTTACCTTGAGGGTGTGCCAGAATTGCGGAAGGTGCTGGTGGGCTGCGTATATCAGATGCACATAGTACATTCTCTATACATGGTTGAGCACAGGTAGTGTCATATTTGGCATCCCTTTTACTGTATGTGCAAGTAAGAGAGAGGTGTCATTCCCTGGGCCCCTACTGTGTCACTGAATGTGCTATGTGTTGCCTCTTTGCCAAGACCAGGGCATATTGGGCATGCCTCCTTCTGCCTACTGGGGCAAGCTCAGGCTGTTCCTCATCTGGGTCGCTCTGTGCCTGTGCAGGCCTTGGCATTAGTGGGGGGCTGTGTGGCCCTGCCCCATGCTGTTCCTGCTGCAGCTGTTTCCGCAGGATCATATTGTGTAGCATAGCACATACCATAACAATTTGGGTACATATAGCTGGTGAATACTGCAAGGCTCCATCGTATGTATCCAAACACCAGAACCGTGACCTGAGCATCACAAACACATGCTCTATTATATGTCTGGCCTTTGCGTGTGCCTCATTATGTTGTTGTTGTTCAGGTGTGTGTGCATTTCTGATGGCTGTCATCAGCCACGGCTCCAGTGGGTACCCAGCATCCCCCACTAGGTGACTGAGGGGATGTCCACACTGGCAAATCTCTGATACAGCTGCATCAGATGCCATATGTGTGAACCTGGCAGCTGATGGAGGCGATGCCCCTACGGTTGATGTAGGCCCTACCCTGTTCACCTGGTGGTGCTTTGATGCGTATGTGCGTGCAGTCTATAGCAACCACTATCCCAGGTTATTCTGCTATTTGATGGAAGAGATGCATATTGCTGGTCAACACCTCATGGGTGTTGAGGAAATATACATGCTCACTGGCACATGTGCTGACATGGCATCCAGGAACTGGTGGAATACTCTGGATGCTGATGCCTGACAGATTCCCATGATATCCCCAGTTGTGTTTTGGGAGGTACCTGTGGCTAGTATACCTAGGCCTACACATACCTAGGTGTCCACTGGGATGGGTTTCCCTCGGTCAGTTTGGTGTGTCAGGTGTGGCTCGCACAGCTCAACAATTTGCTGTAGGAGGTCTCTGTCCATCCTATAGCACTCCACTATATCCAGCTCATGTAGCCCCTGGTATGTTACCCTGGGTCTGTACTCTCTTTTCCATCTCCTCACTGTGGGTTGTTCGGCAGCATTCACATCCTCACCACCCTCAGCCTCTTGCAGATGTTGTTCTATGTTGCCTGCTGCAGCCCTTCTCGTTTTGTAGGTTTGTTTGTTAAAATGTCCTCACTTGTATACACTGGTGGTGTAGAGTGTGGGAAAAACCAGAGGGGAAGGTGTTTGCTTGGTTTATAGTAGTGCTCTGGGCTGGGCTGGGCTGGTCTGCTGCCTGTGTAATTGGCTGATTCTGATACATTTCACCTGCCAGCTAAGCTAGTTCTCTTTGAATACCTTCCTACTGCTGTTTTCCCTTCCCATTGCCTTCCTATTTAAGCCCGTCTACTCGCCGTGCAAACCGAGTGCTCATATGTGCACACTGCTGCTATTTCTTGGTTTAACTTCTTTTTTATTCCTGTAAAACCCAGTGTGTGGCACGCACACCTGCTTAGGCTTTGTAAAGAGTGCTAGGCAGGTTTAGACACACCCCTAGCTTAGCTGTGGTAAGCTAGGAGCAACCCGAGCCAGAGGGCTCCAATCCGCTTACAGTATGGCTGACACACCCACCCATGATATCACTTACCTCCTAGTCTTGCACTCAGCTATTCATACTCTTAAACTATTGAGACCTGCCTCACATGCTGGGGAAAACTGGGATTCACTATCCTTCCCCTCATTTGCATAGGATTGCCTGCTAATGGATAGTTACATGTCTCACACTTAAGCCCCCCCCCCTTAGCAACCACTATTCACTGGCCATGTTGTTCTCTGACTACCACTGACTTGCATGGCAGACTACTGATTTTAGTTAGAATGCTTATTTTAGGTTTATTTTATTATTTTCCCCCTGATCCCGTTTGCGTGCCACTGCCCTATGCTTAAACAGCCGAGATCGGCTTAACATAAAATAAAGGTTGATTTTTTTTTTGTATTGTTTGCAATGCCAATGGCCTTATACTTGGCCATTGGCATGCTTCCTCAATGATATGCAGCCTTTATTTGGAGGTGTCATAGCTCCGTTTTGGATTTTGCAGTACCGTACTCGGTTACTAACCGAGTACATTTCTGCATATTATGCTAGTCCTGCACACTCTGATTCCTGCTTCCTGGATGTCAGATTTACCTCACTTGCATGGTTTTCACCTGCAAATGGGGTAATTTTCATATGTGGGCAGTGCTAGAGCGCTCACGCATGTCAAATAAGCACGTACGTGGATCGCTCGGCTGCCATATTGGCCAAATTTCCTCTTACACTAATCATGCACGCAGTGCAAGCTTTTGAGAATCCAGGGGATTGTGTTGTGCTTTCTTTCAAACTAGAAACCAAATGGGCAATGATTTTATTTTGTTTCAAAATGGAAGATGTGGGTAGCTATTTTGTTTAGTAGGATTAGGTGCGATTACTGACTGAACTATGCAGAATTATTTAATAAATCATATGGGCATATGCAAAATAATTGTTCCAGAAAACATCAGAGCACATTTTATTGAAAAAAAAAGATTGGCATGTGCACTTCTGAGAATGTGACACAGATTCTCATAAAAATAAAACCAGAGCATGAAACTATGAAAATCACCACTTTTTTTGGGGGGGGGTCTCAAGCCTGTGCACCCCAACACCCCCTGCTACGTATGTATACCACCTCTGAAATCACATAATAGCAGTGAAAGGGTATATTTCCCATCCCAGCTATTACAGCAATCTTGCATCTGTACTTGCCAGTCTGATCATACAGATAGACAGCTAGCTATCTAGCTAGATAGATAGACAGATATATCATGTTGCTTGCTGTCCTATATACTCTTGGCCTGTCCTAAAGTAAAAGCTAATAATGCTGGAAAAGTGGCAGCATGCTGTTCTTGGTCTTGTGTCTTCAGATTTTTGAATGCCAAATTTACAGGTCTAACAAAATATACCTTTCCCACTGTGCACATTTCAGTTTGACCTCAGTCTCCTCAGGCGTTCCCAGGCCAGAAGCCAAACGGGACCCTCCATATAATATAATTAGACATGTTAGATCATTTCTGTTAGTCAGAA